>NC_056749.1:568547293-568847293 GCF_019279795.1 Protopterus annectens
TGCATTTAAGACTGCTTGTCAGTAGCCTGATTAAACTGTAAAAAGAAGTTATGTACTCACCATAATGTTCCATCTGAGTAGTTATTCTTCATTTTCTGCAACCTGTGGGTATTCGGATCCATATTGGATCTGAGCCGGCAATTTTTTCCAGGCATCTGCTCCAAGCTCCTCCGCTTACCCATAATCCCTCACATGTCCTACCTTCCCTCAGATCGAGTTTGCCACTATCCAAACGATCAGCAACTCAATAGCATCACTAACCTAGAACAGGTTCGGGGGAAGGAGGGCGGGACGGTTGCAGAAAATGAAGTATAACAACTCAGATGGAATGTTATGGTGAGTACATAACTTCTTTATCTAAAGTAGTTAACTTCATTTATCTGCAACCTGTGGGACAGGGTCCCCAGCTACCAAAACTCCTGGGAGGCCCTCATGGAAGGATATTCCTGAGCACTGCAGAGCCAAAGGATGCTCTCCCTCTAGAGCTCAAATCCAACTTATAATGAAAAATGAATGTGTGTGACCTTACCCAGGTCGCTGCTCTGCACACATCATCCAGTGAAACCCTAGACCAAAAAGCAGCAGAAGTCACCATACATAGATCTGGTAGAATGAGCTTTAACAGGACCAGGCAGGGACAGACCTTTGTCCTTATAGACTTGCAGTATACATTGTGTAATCCATCTAGCTAAAGAGACCTTGGATATGGCTTTGCCCAAAAAGGGTCTAGAAAAGTTCACGAATAACTGGTCAGACTTATGAAAGGGTTTAGTTCTGTGTAAACAGAAACAAAGCTGTCTATGAACATCTAGCAGTTTATATTCACCCTTGTTCTGAAAATGTGGAAAGAAAACAGGCAGGTTAATCGTCTGATTAATGTTTGATTCAGAAGCAATTTTTGGTAAGAAGGAAGGGTTCATGCGGAGCGAGACCCTGTCTTTATAAAAGATTAAGTAAGGGGGCACGGCAGACAAAGCATGAATCTCAGAAACTCTCCTGGCCGAAGTAATAGTCACTATGAAAGCTGTCTTCCAGGATAAGAACTTCAAATCTACTGATGCTGCAGGTTCAAAGGGAGGAGCAACTAATGCCTGCAGAACTAGGGTAAGGTCTCAAGGAGGGACTGAGTCCTTAACCAGAGGGCATAAAAGAAAGGTGCCTTTCAGAAAAGCATTACACAGTCTCAAAGAGGCCAGAGCATTCATATTTTCGCTGACATGAAAATTAGAGATGGCTGCCAGTTGCACTTTTACCGTGGAGGAACTAGCCCCTTGTTGGAAAATATTGGCCAAAAACTCCAACACTGCAGGAACTGGGGATGTAAAGGGATCTAAGTTCCTCTGAGAAGCCCAAACAGAGAAACGTTTCCATTTGCTGCGGTAAATCTTCCTAGTGGAAGCCTTATGGGATGCCATCAGAATAGTCTTTACTGAAGATGACAGACCGGGAGTCCTAGCAATCAGGGAAACTGGAGCAATCAAGCCATCAGCTTGAGGCTGTCCAGGTCGGGCGGACAGGTGCCCAAGGGATGAGAGATGAGATCCGAGCAAGGATCCAGAATCCAAGGAGGAGTTAGAACATGAGACCAGAGGAAGGGGAACCACACCTGATGAGGCCAGAATGGGGCAATGAGGATCACTTTGCACCCCAGTCGGCAAGCTTTCTGAAGAAACTTTGGAAGAAGAGGTAACAGGGAGTAAGTATACAGTAACCCGGGAGGCCAAGCATGGACAAGAGCGTCTCTGGGGGAGTCCTCTGGGGAGGGGATCAGAGCGAAGAACTCGCTGCACTTTGCGTTGGAAGGAGATGAGAAGAGATTGCAGCAAGGTTGACCCCACGGAAGGAAGATCTCCTCCGCTATCGATTGTTTCAAAGACCACTCGTATGACATTAGAATAGCCTGACTCAATCTGTCCACTAAGATGTTGGAGCATCCCGGGATGTGCGTTGCAATCAGAAACCGAGTGGTGGAAATCGCCCACTCCCACACTCTCATAGCCTCACGACAGAGAGGGTAAGATCTGGTTCCCCCCTGTTTGTTGATGTACCAGACAACAGACATGTTGTCTGACTGAACTGCAATCATCCCTTGGGGAAGAACAGCATGAAAGGCTTACACCGCTAAAAACACTGCTCTCATCTCCAGAACACTGATATGCAATCTCGTCTTGGTCTGGGACCACATATCTTGGACCGTCCTCCCCAAATACTGCCCTCCCCACCCAAGCTGGTAGGTGTCTGTTGTCACTGTGGCTTGGGCTGTGGGTGCTATGAAGGGTCACCCTGCCAAGATTTCCAGGGATTGAAGCCACCAGAGAAGAGACACCTTGCAGGCTTTGCTGATTCAAATTAGATAGATCATAGGGAGGTCTAGCCAAGACCACTGTACTGCAAGAGCCCACTGAAGAACCAGCATGTGAAGGCGTGCACAAGGAAGGATCGAGATTGCTGCGGCCATGGAGCCTACAGCTCAGAGAACGTTGCCCGCCATTGGCAGCCTGGGGCCAAGGATCTCTGATACATTGGGCCCGTAGGCTCTGGACCCTGTCTCAAGTTAGAAAGACTTTCAATTGGAGGGTGTCCAGCCATGCCCCTATAAATTCCAAGATCTGTACCAGGCTCAAGAGGGACTTGGAGACATTGATGGTAATCCCTCAGTTGACTGCAAGATGCAGGAAGGAGTCTCTGGCCATGCAAAGAAGATGCTTGATGGCAGCAGCGAGGAGCCTAATGTCTAGGTAAGGAAACACCTGAATTCCCTGAAACCTCAGGTGAGATGTTACGACACCCTGGGGCTGTAGTAAGACCGAAGGGTAGGGCTCTGATCTGGAAATGATTGGCTCCCAGATGGAAGTGAAGGAATCTCCTAGAGCTTCTGCAAATTTTAATATGGTAGTAAGCATCCTGGAGGTCTATCGAGCACATCCAGTCGCATTCTCGGAGATAAGGTAGAATGGACTGCAGGGTGACCATCCGGAATTTCTGCTTGGCTACAGTCAGGTTCAGGGTTGACAGGTCCAATATGGGCCTGAGGTCCCCCATCTTTTTGGGCACTAAAATGAACCTGGAGTAAACGCCTAATCCAGACTGATCTGGGGGGACCAGTTAGATGGCTTGTTTGCGAAGCAGCTTTGAAATCTCTTGCACTGCCGACTCCCTTTGATCGGGTGGAATATCTGGGAGGCACTTTGGTTGGACAGGAGAGGTAACGAACAGGATGGAGTAGCCTCTGGATATTTATTTGAAGCACCCAACGGTCCGCCATAATGGACTCCCAAGCCATTAGGTGCAATGATAATCTTCCTCCAACTGTCTCCAGAGTAGGACAGTTGGGCAACCCCTCAGAGCTGCTGCGTGGGTCTGTCCGAGAAGGTCTCCCTAGACCCAAAATTTCTCGTCCCCCCCCCTGCCTCTAGGGGATGAGTTGTCCTGAGAGTCCCAGGAAAACTGTGATTTTTGGAACCACATCTTCTTTTGCATTCTCCGATTCCTAGAAAAGGATCTTTGAGGGCGAGAGAAGTGGACTCCGACAGCAGACAGAGTCTTCCCGTCCTCCTCGCTCTGGACCGGAGTGTCACGTACTGTCTTCTCAAACAGGAAAGAACCATCGAAGTGAGCATTTGTGAATGATGCCTTGAAGGGGTCCGCGAATTGACAGAGTCTGAGCCAAGAGTGTTGCCTCTTAGCTATGCCAGTCCCAGCTGCCCTAGCTGCTCCTTCCGTGGCATGGGAAAGAAGACACATGGATGTGTTAGATACAGATTTGAGAGTCGACATTTTCACTGAGAATAATCGCTTGTCTTCTGGCGACAAAGACTCTGGGGATGACACAATAAACTCTGTGACTAGGTCTTGCTGACGTCATATGACGTGTGCCAAATAACACAGCGCTCGAATGGAAAATGTCGCTGAAGAAAATACTCGCTTCCCAAACTGATCCATCCCCCTAGCCTCCTTGTCCAGAGGGTGGACTGAGGAATGTTCCTGTGCCATTTCCCTCTTGGTGGCAGCTGCAACCACCATAGCATCCACCAGGGGGATCCCTTGTACCAGATCTGTCTGTCTGAGGGAGGAGAGAGGATCCTGTCTGGGCGTTTTGGTATTGGCTCTATGGTGTCAGGCTCCTTCCATGCCCGCTTGGTAATAAGATTCACTAAGGGATCCGCAGGAGGGGACACCCAGGATGTAGATGGGCCCGTGCCAAAGGTCTCCAGGAATACAGACTCATCCATAAAGGGTTTTGGGGCAGACCAACCTCCGCTCTGGTGGAGGATCTCCATTATGTCTCCAAAGGAGACATCCTCGGGAGGTGACCTGGTGGAACCCTCACCTTCATCTAAGTCAGTATCTTCTCTCAGGGACTTGGGGGAGTCCAGGTGCCTCCTTTTACATGTGTGCTTATGGGGACCCTCTTCAGTGGAACTCTCTGAAGAGGGCTCATGAGTCACGGTGGATTGCACTATGGGATCCACCTGGGGGTCCTCTAGCACAGGCTGTCCCTGGGACACGCTGAAGGGAGTCATGACCAAATCCATGGGAGCCTGGGCAGAGTCCAAGGAAATAGGCTGGGGGTCTCGATCCTTGGGAGAGAACCCTCTCCACCACAAATGCCGATGGAGAGTACACCTCCTTAGCAACCAACAAGGAGGAAGCTCTTCCCAGTTCCACCATGAGGATCGGGGCCGAGGCAGAGGTAGCCAGGGTTCTGAAGGAACGGCTCAGATCTGATGTCAGAGCCAAACACACCTCCTTCTCCTCGGATATGACTCCCCGTTCTCGGCCCTGAGAGTTGCTCGGATCCGAACAGGTCTGATCCGAGGAACTCATGGTAATCGCCGGCGTCGAGGTTGGAGGAATGGTCAATGCCGAACCCCCAGCTCCAAGGATCCTTGGATCCATAAACCCCGAAACCGCAGGCCGGATCGGAGAAGGAGAAATTGGATGAAAGAAGGGTATGGAGGTCCCCTCTCTGGCTGGAGAGGGGCATGGCAAGACTCCCATTTGGATTTGGGTCCAAATGAACCTCATCATCTTGTCCATATCTAACTCCGACAGACTCAGAGTCAAACGTGAGAAGGTGACCGACTTGGATCTGGCTGGTCGGTGTGACGACCTCAATGAAGGCCTTGAGTCCAAGGGCTCCATCAGCTCCGGGGAGAAGCTTGGGGAGTGAAGCTGAGGAGTAGTCGTCCTAGTCACTTTGAAAGGCGGACTAGGGAAGGGCTCCCGCTCTGGAGACCACTTGCTGTGCCTATCCCCTCTCTTCTCTTTGTCCTTCTTTTCCTTTCCTTTAGTCCCCCCTTCAACGGGCCTAGTGGGAGGTTGAGCCCTAGCCTGAAGGGGGGTTGATCAGTTACTGGAAGTGCCAAGGTCGCCATGTCTAAGGCAGAAACTGGCAGAAGGCCCTTAGCTACCAGTTTTGCCTTCCTTTCTTTTAGGGCCCTAGGGTTGAATCCTGCACACACACTACACTGTAATGAAAGATGGGGAACAACCAGACAAATAACACACAGAGTGTGGCCATCAGCCAGTGAAAGTTTATGGCCACACTTTGTGCATTTTTTAAAAGTAAGTTTTGGCTGCTCAGCCATACTATAAACCCACTCAGCCAAAACTTAACCCAACACTACAACACACACACACTAAGGTCAGGAAGGCCTTTTATACTACCTTACTACAACTTTAACTGTTTTTTTTTTTACACAAAAAAAAATGACGAACAGCGAAGGGGAGGATAAGGTTAAACTAACGACCACACACACTCACTAAAAGCACAAGAAAACTATTTACTTACCACACCCAACTTGGAGCTAAAGGGATCATGATGCTGATGCATGAAGCAGCAAATGAGATGTGAGAGATTGTGGGTAAGGGGAGGGGCTTGGAGCAGATGCTTGGAAAAAGTTGCCGGCTCGGATCCGATATGGATCCAAATACCCACAGGGTGCAGATAAATGAAGTTAACTACTTCAGATCTGTTATTCTAAGCCTTTGGTTTAAACACCTGGGCTTCAGACAAGTTGTTTTACATTAAGAAGGTTTGTGGTCTTCACTTTTGTGGCAAAATAGGTAGCTTACATCCTTATACACACAGCAACAAGCGATCCCGAACACAATGAAGGACGTCTTCTTTGATAAAGTCAACGGCAGCCAGAAGTAGACAAACAAAAACAGTTTATTGAAGAAAATTACTCATCCAACCCTCAGATTAAGCGCTTTCGTCTCCAACACGGAGACTTCATCAGAATCTAAGGTAGCACAACACCACATCCCTTATATACTAAATACATCCAATTAGCTGACATTTAATTAGATAATAAGTAAATAAGTTAATGAATCAATAACCTCATTTTGTCTTAAAAGACCATGCCACAAAAAATGCATGCTGACAAATCCTGGAGACATTGTAAAAGCATTTGAAAACCTGTATGAATAACAACCTTGAGAAATACATAGTAAGTAGGAATAAAATCATGATAAATGGAAAGAATCCTAAAAAGCATATGCCATACTGTTGTACCAATTGTACTGTTTAAGGATATTGTTTAAAAATATTGTTTAAAAACATATGCATGTAAAGCAATATGTCAAACCTAAATATATGTAATATATATATATATATATATATATGAATATAAATATATAAAAAATGTAAAATGCATAAATATAAATTCAGGTACATAAAAATATATAAAAGTGTATAAATGTATAAATATATAATTTCATAAACATATCAAATATATATATACATATATAAAATATGAAACATATAGTACTTTTTCAAATGTTGTAACTTAAAAAATGATGTAACTTAAAAAATGAAAGACCAATGACTATATACGTGTATTTAAATATATGAAAATCAATCCCACTAAAATTGTTTCCAATAAAATAAAGCACAGTTGAATAAAAAGGTTGAACTATTACCAACAATATGTGTATTACTAGGCACAACTAAAAATATATACATCTATTCTGTTTTTATGGGAAATAAGAAATGTAAAATAAACTAACAAAACTTGAGAAAAACAACATCTGTAGTGATTATTTTTCTCTAATAATGTTCATTTAAATAAATATGTATAGTAATATTCATATTTTTATTTTATTTTTATTATTTATTATTTATTCTTATGTTTCTTAGGATCACCTGCGAGCATTTTCAATGCTGGGGTAATAGAGATGTGGTCGTTAAGGCCCTTGCCACAACAAGAGTCCAATCTAAGCTGCCACATCATTTCTTTTAACTCCAGTTGGGTTTCCCAATCACCACCTCTCTCAAAACATTTCACTTCCTCTATTACCCAGAATTTAAAATCTGCTTTTGGGCAGATCAATACATGTCCTAACAAAACTTGAGAAAAACAACATCTGTAGTGATTATTTTTCTCTAATAATGTTCATTTAAATAAATATGTATAGTAATATTCATATTTTTATTTTATTTTTATTATTTATTCTTATGTTTCTTAGGATCACCTGCGAGCATTTTCAATGCTGGGGTAATAGAGATGTGGTCGTTAAGGCCCTTGCCACAACAAGAGTCCAATCTAAGCTGCTACATCATTTCTTTTAACTCCAGTTGGGTTTCCCAATCATCACCTCTCTCAAAACATTTCACTTCCCAAAAGCAGATTTTGCAGGTGATCCTAAGAAACATAAGAATAAATAATAAATAATAAAAATAAAATAAAAATATGAATATTACTATACATATTTATTTAAATGAACATTATTAGAGAAAAATAATCACTATAGATGTTGTTTTTCTCAAGTTCTGTTAGGTTTTTTACATTTCTTATTTCCCATAAAAACAGAATAGATGTATATATTTTTAGTTGTGCCTAGTAATACACATATTGTTGGTAATAGTTTAACCTTTTTATTCAACTGTGCTTTATTTTATTGGAAACAATTTTAGTGGGATTGATTTTCATATATTTAAATACACGTATATAGTCATTGGTCTTTCATTTTTTTAAGTTACATCATTTTTTAAGTTACAACATTTGAAAAAGTACTATACGTTTCATATTTTATATATATATATATATATATATATATATATATATATATATATTTGATATGTTTATGAAATTATATATTTATACACTTTTATATATTTTTATGTACCTGAATTTATATTTATGCATTTTACATTTTTTATATATGTATATTCATATATATATATATATATATATATATATATATATATTTTTTTACATATATTTAGGTTTGACATATTGCTTTACATGCATATGTTTTTAAACAATATTTTTAAACAATATCCTTAAACAGTACAATTGGTACAACAGTATGGCATATGCTTTTTATGATTCTTTCTATTTATCATGATTTTATTCCTACTTGCTATGTATTTCTCAAGGTTGTTATTCATACAAGTTTTCAAATGCTTTTACAATGTCTCCAGGATTTGTCAGCATGCATTTTTTGTGGCATGGTCTTTTAAGACAAAATGAGGTTATTGATTCATTAACTTATTTACTTATTATCTAATTAAATGTCAGCTAATTGGATGTATTTAGTATATAAGGGATGTGGTGTTGTGCTACCTTAGATTCTGATGAAGTCTCCGTGTTGGAGACGAAAGCGCTTAATCTGAGGGTTGGATGAGTAATTTTCTTCAATAAACTGTTTTCGTTTGTCTACTTCTGGCTGCCGTTGACTTTATCAAAGAAGACGTCCTTCATTGTGTTCGGGATCGCTTGTTGCTGTGTGTATTTGTGTGCAAACTTTGGTTACCAGTTTTAGCTTACATCCTTCTAAGTTGGGAATTGCTGATTGAAGGCTTAGTGTCTGTAATTCTAAAAGTGTATTAGTTCTGGTTTAAGCACTTGGGCTTAAAGCAAGTTATTTTACATTAAGAAGGTGTGGTCTGTACTCTTGTGGGAGAAGAGGGTAGATTCTGCCCTTCTGAGCTGGGAATTTCTAATTAAAGGCTTATTGTGTCTGCTTATTTGCACTGTTTCTTTCTGAAATTGGTAGACCTTGTTTGCTGCAGCACAAGACTAGATTCAGACCTGCTGAATCTAGCTTTGTTTGTATAACTTGAGAACTAATCCAAGCCATCTTTTTCAGGAAAAGTTTCCCCTGCACCCTAGTGGCAGGAGTGTGCAGTTAGAACTTGTCTGATCAAAGACTGCTGGAATGCGGCTCAGTTTTTAGCTTTTTATTTGTTAATTTGTTTAAACTGGTTTGCTCATTTGCTACTGTTATATTAAAAAAAAAAATACACTTCATGCATTGACGCTTAGCTATAGTTAAAATATTCCCATAAAGTCTGCTCTTCAAATTATCCCTTAGAACTAGCCATTTTTTTTTAGTTTTAGCCCTCATATCGGTTTCTTTGAGCTCAGCACTTGTTCAGAACTCATTGTAAGCACTAAATAAGCTACAAATTAGTACAGCACTCAACTTTCCTCACTTGTCGAGAGGAAAACAGTTTTTAGTACTTAATAAATAAGCACCTATCCAGGCATGTCTATGGGTCACCTCCGGTGTTTTCTCCTGTCTACCTGATGAATCTGGGCATCTTGGGGCAATGCAGCAATTGCCTCATGTACACAGACCACCCTCTCCTCCTACCACCCAACACTAAAACCTGTGAGAGATGCAGTTATACAGCCAAACTAAAAGCAAAGCTCTCTTCACTCAAGACTGGACTAGACAGTCAAGAGGCGAGGGTAAGCACTTGCACCACACCACACTCATCACATAGTCCCTCAAAACCTACACCACCAAAACACACATGCACAGAAACACAAAACACACACCTACATTCACGGAGTTTCTCAATAAAAATCATGCCTAAGCAACAGAGACCTCCAAAGCAGAAACGCAAGCAACCTCCATCCCCAACACAACCCAAATGACACATAGTCCACAAACTCAGTGTGCCACCCAACCACAGCCCATAAGGCATAACAATGCACCCAACACTCTAGTCATAGGTGACTCTATAGTCAGGCACACTGATGTTCCACTCACCAGGCTAAACAAAGGGAAAGTTACTGTCAGCTGCCTGTCTGGTGCCAGGATCTGCCACATAATGCATGCACTCTGGTCACGCCACAACAAGTACAAATATGACTCTATCATTGTCCATGTTGGTGTGAATGACCTGAGATGTACCTCCCGGACTACATGAAAAGAGACATGGAGGAACTCTCTGATCTTGTAGCCCAGGCAGGTATGACCCTAGCCCTGAGAAGCATCCTGCCATCACCCAGAATGATACCACAGTACAAGGACAAAATTATTGACTTCAACAATTGGCTAAACTTCTAGTGTCATTCTAAGGGGATCCAGTATCTATCTGCCTGGGATGACATGATCGAAAGACCATGATGCTTTGCCAGAGATGGCCTGTACCTGTCACCCTTGGGATTCCGGATACTGGCTAAGGCTCTTGTCACCCCTGTAGTGCCTTTTCTAGGCAAGGTTCAAATGACAAATTCACCATCGTAACAGGTACAAGCAAGTAAAATCTGAGGGTAATGCTACTCAATGTTAAACCTCAAAAGGCACTAACTCGAGGCACTCCTTAAAATGGAGAACATCGACATCTGTGCAGTGACAAAGACCTGGTTCAAGGCTCCAAAGAGCACTCCTGCATTACCAGGCTATAATTCATACCACATCTTTCGGCAACCTAAACTAGACCGAAACACAAAAGCGGAGACGTGTCCACATTCATTAAAGATATCCACACTTCCAGGCTATTTGCTCACAGAATGCATCCGAGATTATCCAAGTGCAACTAACTCTGGGCAGGACCGCAATCCAAATTTTAGCTTGCTACAGATTCCCCACCATGCCCCAGGATTCTCACTCCTCATTTCTTGATGCACAGGAAAATATTAGGGTATAACCCAACACCCTAAAAATGGGCGATTTCAACTACCCCACAATTAACTGGGAAAACTACTCATGTACCAACTCATTTGCTCAACATTTTCTAGAATTCATAAATTCCATTGCCTTGGATCAACTTATCCACACCCCCACCAAGGGCAGCAATATCCTAGACCTGGTCATTACCAACATGGGCGACCGGTGTTCCACACCAGAGGTCACTTCCTCATTGGTCAGATCCAACCACAAGCTAATCACCCTAGACCTCCACATCCCGCCCCCACCCCCCCATTAGGGAAACCACCGTAAAAAATGTCTCCAAAGCCAACTCAACTCTTCTTAAGACAGAAGTGGCAAACTTCACAGTTCCCATGCAGATGGACAATAGAGGTATGACTGCTGAATCCTACACAAATGCACTTTATAAGCACTTACACGAGTGCATGGATTATGCTATCCCTAACAGAACCAAGATGCTATCCTCCAAAAAAGGAAGCCAATCTGGTGGTCCCCTGCCATAAACAAACTCTGCAACAGAAGAAAGAAACTGCTGCAGAAGAAAGTAAAATCCCAGGATTGGAGGAACTCCCTTGGTCAGCCTCAGTAAGAAGCTGAGATCCCTCAAAATCCTCCAAAGCTGGTTATGAAAACAAAATCATCACTGTTTCTAAAGACAACCACAAAGCATTGTACAGCTATGTCAAGAATCTCAATGGCAACACTCAGATCTGCTCTAAGTTACAGCACAATGGCACTAAATATACAGAACCAACTGATATTGCCAACATCTTGGCAGATAGGTTCAGTGCTAACTTTACCCCCCACCCCCACCCCCTAAACGGCCCATCTCTATACCGGAAGAATGCAAAGTTCCTGTAATCACAGCTGTACAGGTAAAAAATGCACTCTCCAAAGCCAAGATCACAGCATTCATGGGACTTGACAACATCCCAGGCTGCGTTCTACACGAACTACAGAATGAACTGGCACCCCACCTAAGTACCATGTTCAATCATAGCCTCAGGCTTTGTGGCCAGTGAATGACGCACAACAATAGTTATCCCACTCCACAAAGGCGGATGCACCACGGACCCTGGGAACTACCATCCCATTAGCCTGATGAGCCTGGTCTGCAAGGCCATGGAACGCATCATCATGGAACTTATAAACAAAGACATTGGTAAACTCCAAACTCTGGACCCCACATAGTTCGGGTTTGTAAATGGCAGAACATGTCTCCTAAACCTGATAGACTTCTTTGAAGCAGTCACTAAAGCCATAGATGAGTGTAAGGTGGTTCACACAACCTATCTAGATCTTGCCAAGGCTTTCAACACCATCTCCCACTCTGGAATTATAGATAAACTCACTAAACTAGGTATAAATCCCTATGTCACAAGATGGGTTGCCAACTGGCTCACTGACAGAACCCACACGGTGAAAGTAGCAGACTCCAAATCCGACTTCAGACCAGTGACAAGTGGAGTATCACAGGGTTCAGTCCTGGGTCCTCTCCTGTTTGGTATCTACTTCTCTGAAGTACAGGCTAACACAGAAGGCCTTTGGCTAATGAAGTTCGCGGATGACTGCAAAGTAGGAGCCATAATCGAAACTCCTAATGATGTGGACATCCTACAAAAGGGCCTCACTGAGACAGTTGCCTGGTGTCAAAGCCATGGCCTCAAGCTCAGTGCCAAAAAGTGCATTGTCATCCCTTTTGGTAAAAACTCTGTACCCATGAACTACCACATAGGCGGTAGTCTACTTAACACCGAAAGTGTGATAAGAGACCTTGGGACACAGGTGGACAGTAGTCTCTCCTTTGATAATCACATCGCCACAGTAGTTAGGAAATCCTTCTACATGGCACACCTCATCACAAAAGGTTTCTCATCCAGGGAAAAAAAGAGGTAATTGTTCCCCTCTACTCATTAGACCCATTATAGAGTACAATGCCCTTTGGTATGTACCGCATAAGACATCTACAACAACTGGAAAGGCCGCAGAAATACCTCACAAAGAGGATTACTGGCCTCAAAGAGATGTCCTATGCAGTCCGTCTCAAAAAATGCCAGCTTTACTCCGTCACATATTGCCTACTCAGAGACTATCTCTGCCTAACATACAAAGCTATGTCAAACCCAGAGCTGTTGGACATGCTCCACTTAAAGAAATCCCACTCCGTTCGAGCTACATGCTCTAGGGACCTAAACCTTGTCACCACAATAAACAGAATATGCTGGAGGGATAGATTCCTGTCCCAGAGACTTCCCATACTCTGGAACAAACTACCTATCTATATCAAACAAAGCTCCTCATTAACACTCTTCAAGAAGAATCTTGATGATTGGATGGGAAATAGGAAATTCACCCTGGGGATCACTTCTGTGGCTTTGCTCAACAGGGGCACAAGAAAATAATTTTCTTGGGTGGCGAAAGCCAGGGTACCTTTTTAGCTAGGTTTATATAAGCCCTAGGGCCAATAGCCTAGTACCTACCTATGAACTAGATCCAATGGAATCAGTGCTCTATTCTGCTTAAAACTTCAAAATAAATAGGTGCAGTAGGTGGGAGTGTATCTAAAGGAGGAATAAGTGGTTATACTATGCATTTCCATGTGTTGAATACATCTGTCAAACTAATTTGTGATCTACAAAACTAAAACTTGTGCATAACAGCTGTTACCATGACATAATTAACCTTGCTGAACAAATGGCAGAAATGTACTACTGTAAGCACAGTTGCGATCTAAACTAGAGATAATGATTTTGAGTAGGCTTTTCTAGCAAAGTTCAGGCCAGCATTTAAGGATGATCTAACACGTTTGCTTTACGTCCGCCATATTTTTATGTATGTCTGCAGTAATTTCTTAAAAAAAGATGTTTGAACCTTGGGAAGTTGTTTCTGCTTGGTAGAATATATTACAGCAGTCTATTGTAGGACATGTTTTAGACATTACTATAGCATAAAACACAGTGGTTTCTGTGAATATTTCAATAAATATATAACTTTTACATGTGTGTGTTTGTACGCGAGGGAGGAGATTTGTTTCATGAATCTTCCAAGCTAATTCAGGACAGAAAAAGCCTTTGCTGTGGTAAACAAGTGTATGGCATGGAACCAGTCTTGTATGGTATGCTAATTCCTATAGGATGCACACTCACAAACACAGGCAACTGTGAACCAATTAAGCTAACTGCATAAGTTTTGAGATAATTACTGCATGACATACAAACTACACATATAAACATGTCATATTTTAATCTCTGAGAAATACTGTAGGAAGCAATGCACATACTCAACTGATCATCTTTCATTTCCAGGTCCCAAAAAGGCAACTGATGCTGTTAATTCATCCCCCACTCCTTATTTGCACACTACATTTCAAAATACTAAGTGCAACAATCAGTTCATTGGAGTTTGTATGCATAAACCTGTTTTCAAGACTTTTTTTAATCCAAAAAAATAGTAGCAAGACAACGTAAGAGTACCTTACAGGACTAGCTAAGTAGAAAAGTAATTTCAAATGGTCATGCCATTTCATATTTCTTCCTAGAAAGAATAAAAAAAATTGATATACATGATTATATAGTTTAAATACATCTGGTGCATTTGCTGGATATGCTAAATGTTAGAACATACAACTTTAATAGTGTTTCTATAAAGTCTGTATTAATATACCTATATTAACTGTATAGTGAGGTTCCATCAGTTGTTTGAGTGTAATTTTATTTATTGGTTTGTTGATTTATTTAGTTATTTATTTTTTGTAACAGCTTAGATACACACATTTGCATAATACATGTGCTGAACTTGATATTATATGATCTACTGTGAAAAAGAAAGCATTTTTTTTCCAAGGGACAGGTTCTCTTGGACTACTCAGTAGTGGTTTGTCATTCACATCCACTTTGTTTTATTATTCTCACTCTGAGGTTGCTGTACCTCAGAGAATGAGTGATCTGTCTGATGATCTGTTGTTAATGAAACACCTGCCTCACTGTTTATGTGCAGTGCAATAACGTCACACCACCCAAAATTCAATATAATGTGAGTACTTACTCTGAATTAGACTGAGATTGTAACAAAACACAAGCAAAAGACAACTTGAACTAGAAAGTTTGAGCCACTGTTACTCAAAGCTGAGTGAGGTGCTTCAGTCAAGTGACGATAAACCTGTTTAAATAGTTTGAAGTGTTAAAGGTTATGCATTCATATGAATGAGCACAATGGTTTCTCACTAAAAAATCAAGGGCCTAAATTGTAAAAAGTATGCAGACCATCTCTTCTCAGTCTCATACAAGATACTGAGAGGTGACTTGTGCCATCTGGATAGAGCTTAAACAGACCCCGTTCTGTCATATCTATTACACATTCGCAAGTCAGTCGTATAAATACATGCTCAAGGGATCTGAACCTCTTTTGTAAAAACAGTAAAACATGTTGGTGGGATAGGTTTGCATCATTCAGAATACTGCTTCTATGGAATCATCTTCCACTCCACATAAAGCCAAGTACTTCTGTTACTCTATTCAAATGTAATTTGGATGAATGGATGGGTAACCACAAACTCATCCCTAATTTAGCATCACTGTCCTTAATGAATAAGGGAAACATGTAAATACCCCAAGATATCTTTGTTTACTCAGTCTTCGTGCTATTTGCATGCAAAATATAAGGGATAAAAACTGCAAATCTATGAAATGCTACCTGTATGGTCAGTGGAATTTACACTTATCAAGTGAAATCTGTGGTTTCCTTGTAAGCAACCAAACAAAAAATTCGTATTGAGGTCAGGGAAACATTTTTTTAGTGAGACTTTATACCTTCCACCAGCAAGACAAAGTTTGATTCCAACTTAAGCCATTTGACACTTTATGACATTTTATTCATTGTTTCTTGGCTGGGGTGCCTTCTGTGTGGAGTCTGCATGTCCTCTCTGTGGTCACGTGGGTTTGCTCTGGGTGCTCCGGTTTCCTCCCATATTCCAAAGACATGCAGTAGGTGGATTGGGCACTCTAAACTGGCCGTAGGCGAGAGTGTATGCACAACTGAGTGGTGCAAATGAACTACTATGGCTGGGCTGGCCACCCAGCGGTGTAAATATTGGCTTGAGATGATTGTCACTGCAGAAGTGACACCCCGGCCCCATGTGCAAAATAAGAAAAAGGGGTTGAGGATGGATGAATGGATTCATTGTTGGTCATTGTAAACTGAATTTGTGCATTTATTTATTAACAAGGAAACCTGACTGGGCAGATCCCATCTTCAAGCGCCTTAATACCTTACAGTGTATAGATATATTAAGTGCAGACTTTGCACATGAAATATATATCATATCATATTCAAGCCCATGCTCCAAAAATAGCCTTACCCCCAACATATCACTGCTTGCTCCTACTGAGCTGATAATTTGTTGTCACACATCCATTAGACTGATAATATCTAACCAAAAAGACTTTTATCAGTCAAAAATCATCAAACATCATATTTCATAGACAACACTATTAACATTCAAAGAACAAATAGTGCAGTTCATCCTTTACCTTTTTTGGTTTCTTTTTATTAAGGAATTTCTTTGTCCACTTCTTAACCTGCTACTAAATACACTTCCTTTCCTTATTTCTGTCTGCTGAGCAAACACTCACCTGCATATCCACCATTACTTCAGTGTCAGCAATGCATTCACCATCTTTACTTTAACACTCTTAGAACCTGATTCCACATTAGGAAGTGTCATAGACTGATCTAGCACATAAGAACCCTCCACATATATGAGGACAGCATCCTCAGCCTGGGAAGAAGCAGGGATAACTGGAAAGAACCCCATAAGGTATTTCCTGGAAATGTGGAAAATTGAGCAACCTTCCCCTTTATCTTTCTAGATATAGTCTTTTCCATCTGCAAAGCATGAGAAACTTCTGCTGTTTGCCCCAAATATTCTACAGGTAGATCTTAATGAATAGCCCATAACAGTTTATCATATTTTCTAACTCCAGTAGTTTCTCCTGAAAAAGTCCATTCAGCATTCTTAAAAACAGTGTTAGAGTCACCCCACCCCTTTCTGCACTTAAAGCTAGAAATCCCTGATGTCTAGTATTTCCTCCCACCCCCAATCCCCATACTGACACCAGACCAAGCATGACCTTTTGCTGAGCATTTAGGACAAACGAAACACAGTTTTTGCCATTATGCCCAAACTGATCGCTCCAAGAACATTTTTTTACAACAATCAGATATGCATCAGACCCACAATAAAAACACATTTTTTTTGGCTGTCCAGTAAAACATGCAACATGTTGTGAAACAGCATTATGCTCCTTTAAAGTAGCCCAGCCCCTCTTCCAGTCCGGATCTTCTGTTAATCACAAATATTTTGCACACCAGAACATAAATCAGAGAAACACCATATTACATCTGATTCCATCAAAATATCAGTTTAGAACTATATATTTCTTTCTTCATGACAGAAATCATCCCAATAAAAATATACTCATTCCAAGGATGAGTATTCAATTTTGCATGCAATTTCGCATACCAAACATCCCTAACAGTTCAGGAAAGTGTTCAGTGCCCAACTGAAGGAGTGAACAAACATTACTTCAAATCCAATGGCTTTACCTAAAATTCCCACACAGAATGATGATCTATAATCCCAGTAGTTTTAGCTGAAATCTGAACAAAAAGCTTTTCTTTCTTGGCAACATAATGTCCTTTATTCTCTGTTCAGCCACTGCAGTGTAACTCCTTTCAGCAGGTTCACAAGTTGCCTTTAATGGAAGCATTTCTTCTGATCAAATACCATCAGACCATCCAGAAACAGAGAAAGATGCTCCCTCCAAAGCAGACAAATGATCAACATCATCTGTCCAATGAACAGCTTGCAATTCAGACAGACTTGTTGCATTAATAAGCCACTGCAGAGCCACTGCAAGAAAACTATCTTCCTGCAACACAATTGCTTGATAAACAGAACTGCTCTCTCCTGTTTTTTGCAGAAGCTATAGTATCTAAAGCTGGCAACACGTACACTGTGAATACAAGTCATTATCCTCCACCATTCATGTTCTACAATGCCCTCTAGCAAAAAAATAGTAGGGGAATTTCTCTGGTGCCCTGCCCAAACTACCCCTAGTCATAAGTACCACCTTGGGTCTCCCCTGAAAAGACAAATAGATAAATTGTAATCCCCAACAGTCCGCTGTATAGTAAGGCTGAGGTTTACCGCACAGGGGTACCTTAACAAAAATTTTAATAACAGTTTTCTTGGCTCCATGCCAGCAGTATGACATTTTATACAAATTGTATCAGTAGCAGTAAAGGTTAAATGAAATCCCCTGAAAGCTGACACTATTCTGTCTTACATACAGGCTTCAAGATTCAAGAAACACCAGTAAAGCAAATTCTTAAGTCCCACAACAGCCCTTGAATCCACATGGCACAATAAACAAAAACAAAAGATCATCTGCCAATAAAACTATCATATCTCATGATCATCAACTTTGTGAGCACCTGAAGGAAAAATCTTGAATCCTCAACAACTGTAACAGAATGATACAAGTGCTTTACTTAACCCACATCCCCAGTAAATATAAATCCAGAGCACTGGATTTGGAAGGCTTCACTAAGCCAGAATTAAGAAAAACCATGCTGCTGTACATGAAGCCCTTACAGCACACCAGCTGAGGCAATATATATAGACGTAGCAAATGTGGTGCACAGTTTGATACTAACTGCTTCAAACTCCAGTGCTCTTCACCTCCATACTTAGTCACTAGCAGATAAACTCAAGTATTTTACAACCATTATCTACAAACTATAAATAAGAAAGGCACAAAGATAACATTAACTTATTTGCTTGGTTACCCTGATAACTAGGTTGCTGGAATGGTACAAGACCTATTTTAGCCATGACGCAGGCCAAGGTGGCATGATACATGCAAAAACAAACAAAAAAATGTATAGAAATATTGACATGCCATCTTAAACATGTACCAATGCAAAAGTAGTAAAATGTAGAAAAAGAAAAATATAAGCACACAAACATGCTGAGACTGTAGCATAGAAAAGGCTACTGTTCATAGTTTATATACTGTCTCAGCATTTGAGAAAGGTAAAATAAATTGTTTCCGTATTATAATTTTCAGTCTCATGTGTGCCATTTTCAGATGTTTTCACTTGTCCCGTAGCTGTACCAGACATCACTGTGCAGAGCCATAGCTGGATCATCTAGTGACAATGCAATTTCCTGATTTAGCATCCCTCAAATCTTACGTTGAGGAGCAAATCCGTTCCCCAATCTGGTGATCCTCTACTAAGGAGCAGAATCTGTTCTCCCTGATCTGCCTTCATCAACTCTAAGTGGAGAAGCAAAAACAAGTTTTCTGCTTTCTTTAACTGAACCACAGCAAATTGTTTGCTATAATTGCAAAAGCCAATCAATTTGCTACAGTTACCATATCACCCAGTATGCTTTACAGCATTTCAGCAGTAACATCAGTTACAGTACTGTCATTCACTTCTCACTGCCAGTACTGTAACAAAGCCCCACTGGCAACCATTGGTCACACACCCTGACATCTTGTGCCTGAGGTGCTGTTCCTATTACCAGATCCTAGTAGGCTTCTGTCGCTGTGGTTGCCTCATGCCTGGGAGGCCTGTCCTTTGCCAAAACAGAAACATTTGTATTCATGCTTTACATGTTTCCTGAATTTCTCTTTAAATTTCTTGCGGTCTGGGTCTAAGTTGTGGTAATGAGTCCCATGAGGCAGGGATTATCTTGTAGGGCTTTTCTCACTAAGCCTTTATGGGTGGCGGTCTAAGTTGAGTATCACTATCTCTACAGTTGGGCAAAGGGGATAGTTTATATGTTTATTTTGGAGTTTGTGCAATAGAGATAAGCAGTATCTACACTGATTTAGTTTGAATGTCAGATAGTTTGGGGACTGTTGCGCTTGCTGTCTGGGGGGAGCTGTGCAGCATTCCGTAGTGTTTTACAGTGATGCTCTGTGGAAGGCGTGATTGTTATAAATCTACAGACTATGTTTACCACAGTTTGTAGCTTGATAGTATTTTGTACAGATTTTACAGCTACAGGTATAAAGTAGCCAATTTTGATAGCAGTGGTACATCTGATGTGTATAGGAAGGTTATAGTACATCGTTAGACTAGCCAAAGCTTAGTAAGAATATTATGTACTGTCTGGTTTGCATGCAGTGTAAACCTAATTTGGTGGTTGAATAAGATAGCTGTGCACTCTTGTTGGGAGTACTGGTACATCTTCTGGATCATAAATGATTAAATTGGTGCTGTTTTGGTTCATTAATTAGCACTGATGTTTTTCTAAAGGGTTTTACTAGGTCTGTCTGGTAAGCACTTCAACAGAACTTCAGCAGACAACAAACAACATAAAATGTACAATTCCAGCTTGAGAATTCTTAACACAGGTTGATGCTTTGTGTAAAACATGTTGCAAGTGTGCCATTATAAGCCTGTGTTACCTCTCTGGACTCTGGAACACAGTTATGATGCAATACATTTTATTAAACAAACACAGGTTTTGCAATTACTCAAGCTTTCTGGCTGGCAAGAGCCCTTCATTGGGAGTTATGTTATTAAGATTCTAACTTCCAGTGAAGGGCTCTTACCAGACCAACATCTCAAATAATTGCAAAACCTATGTTGTTCCAATTAAATATATGATATGACATCTCTGTCTTTTGTGTTTTCTCTTAGTGGACCAGCATGACGTCTTAAAATTCACTTTCTTTTACTATGGTGGTTCTGTTGTACAGATATGATAAGAAATTCTGAAGATCAATTTACTATTGCCAAAAATCTGTAGTGTTTTACGAAACAATAAACAGTTTACTACTTCAAATGTAAATTTCAGTTGCATGAAAACTGCACTTCTGAGCTACTCATTTTCTATTTTATCATCATTTGTTGTGAGTGTGTAGATAGCTGTATGGGTATTGTATTCCTGTCTGAATCCATGTAGACTATTTGACAAAAAGTACCGCTGTAAGGTTTGTAGGAAGACGGTACAGGTGTTTTTTTAAACATCTTCATTGTCACATATTACATGAGTAGACATTCAGTTCTACAACAAAAAAAAAACTAGAGACATTTTTCCTTTTCATACATTATAGACACATAATTTCTTTCTTAATTATTTTTCAGTTTAATATTAGATAGATTGGTCAAGTCCCGCCTTCCCCGAGATATTGCTCCTCCAGAACATTATTCTGTATGCATTGTTCCCACAGATTCCATTATTTCTAGGTGACCTATGCCTTCCCTTTTGTAAAAAATCTCACCTCCAGTTCTTCACAACATTCAGTAAATCTGTTACTGTTGGTTTAGTGTGATTTCCATTTTCTAGGAATTGCTTTGTCTGGCATACAACAGTATTAAACTTACCAGGCCCTTACTGTGTTTAAGTAATTCAGTTTCTATATTCCAGATCCAAATAATTATTTTATTAATTACAATAATTCAGCCCACCACATTTCTGACAAAGTATACTAAACAGAATTTTTAAAATCTGCTAGCTTCTTGCATTGCCCCCCCCCCCCAAAAAAAAAAAAAAAAAATCTTAGGCACCCATCACATCTCCAGTAACTGGTGTCTTCCTGTGGATAATATTCTGAATCTACTTGGGTTAGATTTTCTTTAAGATGTGGGAGCCATAAAAATATAATTCCATTGCTTTTCTTTTATTGCCTTTCCATAGTCATTTCCTAGTCTTTTCTAAGTTCTTCTAAATCATTCTTATACATTATAGTATACATCCCACTAATTATCTTTTTGTAAATGCAACATCAGCTCTACATGCAACTATAAACTCAGCTAGAACTAATCTTTCATTTAACACTCCCCTAGCCCTTTCTCTGTACCTATACTCTGTTATTAATCCCTGGTAGGGAAGGTAGTCCCCAGCCTGGAATTCAAACCTCTGCTTGGCTTTGTCCCTCTCTGACTTTTCCCTCCCTTTTTATTTGCTCCCAAAACCTTGGCTCCTTTTTTAATTTTCTGCTAAAATTTCAACCCCTCTTGCCTGTTTTCCATGCTCCTACTTGCAGTCATGCTTGTAGGTAAAATCTCTTTTCTTCATTCCTGTGTTGCGTTAGCTCTCAAAATATTTTCTGCTACTTTGTAAATATAAAAATTTGCATGGTTGTTACTGTTCTCCTTAAAATCGATCTAAAATCCTATTTTCTCCTTATTTTATGACCCGTCCCCTACTTCAAAATATTTTTCCCACCTTGATTTGCAGCCTTCTGCTTGTTATGTATATGATCCTTAACCGTGTAGCTCTTAAGTATCCCTACAAATCTGTTAATTCTAAGTCAGCCTGTTTTGTGGGAATAAACAATGCATCCCACTTAACTCTTGTGCTCTTTCCCTCCCAAATAAATTCCTTCTAGTCTTATTAATTATGGTTCACAGCTTTTGCTCTGGTTGACAAAAATGTATATAATATTAAACAGAATAGAAACATTTTTACCGCTTATACTTTACTATCCATATCCATAGATGAGAGCTTCCAGCTTCTCTGTTTTTGTATTATCTTTTGTTTACTCTCTTTTCACATATTCGTAGTTGCCATAATAGAATCCTTTTTAATCAAAACACCTAAATATTTCATCTCCTCCCTCTCTCTTACTCTCTCTCTCTCTCTCTATATATATATATATATATATTTTTTTTTATTTTCACTAGACAATCTCGAAATACTAAAATGTCGAATTTCAGTACTTCGAGACTGAATAGTAGAAAACCTGCATACCCAAAAACCCAAAACTGCGAAAAGCACAATCGCGACTACACACAAACACGCACGCACACCTATCTAACTGCACTACAACAAACAAAACAACAAACATAACATAACACACAAACACACCTTCCCTACCTATAAGCAGGGGGGAAAGTCCCCCTGCACCCTCCCATGTGGGGGGCTGAGCCCTCCCACACACCCCCTATTTATATATACTAACTCCAAGGTAGCAATAAGCACACAAACACACAAAAACCACCACTACAAATACACACACACAAAAATCCCTACCCAATACCCTTACATAAACACCACTTACTTGAAACCACAGATAAATCCACAAACCGCACATCAGAAACGTGACACCTTGACAGAGGATTCGACATTTCTGCATTTGACATAGTGCAGTTTCACTTAACTGTACTTTCCACTATTCAGTCTCGAAATACTGAAATTCGACATTTCAATATTTCGGGATTGTCTAGTAAACACACACACACACACATATATATATATATATATATATATATATATGTAGTGGATATAAAAAGTGTACACACCCCTGTTAAAATGCCATGTTTTTGTGATATAAAAAAAATGAGACCACAATAAATAATTTCAAAACTTTAGTGTGACCTATAACCTGTACAATTCAACTAAAAAACAAACAAATCTGTTAGGGGAAAAAAATATATAAAAAATAAAAAAAGTACAATACGCTGGTTGCATAAGTCTGCACACCCTTAAGCTAATACTTTGCTGAAGCACCTTTTGATTTAATTACAGCATTCAGTCTTCTTGGGTACACACCTGCCATCAATTAAAGAGACTGATGAATCCCAAATAAAGTTCTGCTGTCCTAGTAAGATTTTACTGACATTTACTCAGTTGCCTGCTACAGCAAAACCCATGGTTCGCAGAGAGCTTACAAAACATCAAAAGGATCTCATTGAAATTTTCACAGCATTGGATATACCATGGAACACAGTGAAGACAGTCATCAAAAAGTGGGGAAAATATGGAACAGCAGTGACATTGCAAAGAACTGGATGTCCCTCCAAAATTGATGAAAAGACAAGACGAAAACTGTTCAGGGAGGCTGCCAAGAGACCTACAGCAACACTGAAGGAGCTGCAGGAATTTCTGGCAAGTACTGGTTGTGTACTACATGTCACAACAATCTCTCGTATTCTCCATATGTCTGGACTATGGGGTAGGGTTGCAAGACGGAAGACTTTTCTTACACAGAAAAACATCCAGGCCAAGCTAAAATTTGCAAAGCAATACATCAAGTCTCCCAAAAGCATGTGGGAAAATGTGTTATGGTCTGATAAGACCAAGGTTGAACTTTTTGGCCACAATTCCAAAAGTTATGTTTGGTGCAAAAACATTACTTTGCATCACCAAAAGAACACCATCCCCACAGTGAAGCATGATGGTGGCAGTATCATGCTTTGGGGGTGCTTATCTTCAGCTGGAACTGGGGCTTTAGTCAAGGTGGAGGGAATTATGAACAGTTCCGAATACCAGTAACTTTTGGCCCAAAACCTTCAGGCATCTGCTAGAAAGCTGAAGATGAAGAGGAATTTCACCTTTCACTATGACAATGACCCCAAGTATACATCCAAATCAACAATAGAATGACTTCTCCAGAAGAAAACTAAAGTTTTGGAACGGCCTAACCAGAGCCCAGATCAAAATCCAATAGAAAATCTCTGGGGTGACCTGAAGAGGGCTGTGTACAAGAGATGCCCTCATAATCTGTCAGGTTTGGAGCACTTTTGCATGGAAGAGTGGGCAAATATTGCCAAGTCAAGATGTGCCATGCTGATAGACTCCTACCCAAGAAGACTGAAAGCTGTAATTAAATCAAAAGGTGCTTCAACAAAGTATTAGTTTAGGGGTATGCACACTTATGCAACCAGCTTATCGTACATTTTTTTCATCATGCAAACAATGTAGCTGCTGATGGTAATTTGGAGAGGCCCACTCCCTCCTGTTCTAGTTATGCTCGAGTTGTGCAGCCCGCACATTCTATACCCTCTCATTCTACACATGAGGAAGAGGGTTCTTCAACTATAGCTTGTAATGCTCCATTTGCTATAGAGTTAACTGATACACCCCCTCCCAACCAAGAGGCTTTGAATGCTCGCCCCAATTCACATCTAACGGGTACCATCCCCAAAAATACTACTACAATGACTTCCTCTACTGGGGCTTTTTTACCGTATCTGAAGAAGCAGGTGAATTACAACAACAGAGGAAGGTCTCGCAGCAGAGACTCCAGAAAGAGAAAGAACTCGGGGGAGCAATATCCTCTGAACAGACGAAAGAAAAATTGACAATGGACATTCTGTTTAATCTTTCTAGTGTTTCTTTGGATCCCCCTAGTATTAGTGTTCTTAACAGAGGTCTCAATTTTATACCAGCTGTGAATGCTAAACTAACAGAAACTCTGATAGATTTGAGAATGTTTTGTAGAAGCTTAAGCTTGAGGTTATTCTTTAGAACTGAAGAATTAAGTAGAGTTGATATTCCAGATAATATAGGTTATAAAACCAACAGTGTATTCACACCCCCCATGCTGCCACATGTGGAATGCTTTTTAAAAGCATGTGAACATCAATACTACAGATTGTTCAATAACAACGACAAGGCTGGGAGATATTTCAATCTTACCCCCTCAGAGTTCCATCATCTAAACTACCTTAAGCAAGATCCCAGGGTAGTAATAAAGCCGGCAGATAAAGGAGGAGGGGTAGTTGTGTTAGACACAGATGAATATTTAAGAGGCATGACAGATTTATTATCTGAGGAAGAAACATACATGACTATTACTCATAGGGAGGTAGTGCAAGTCATAAGTAGAGTGCATGATACCATCTATGACTTACTTATATGTCGTCAGGTTAGCCAAGAAATATACAATTTCCTATATATAGAATTTCCTGTTATACCTATTATTAAAGGCCTCCCAAAGATACATAAGGAGGTCTTACCGATACCTTATAGACCTATAGTATCAGGTGACAACTGGGTCACAGCCCATATATCTAAATTCGTGGAGGATATGTTGAGACCAATTGTAAACCAATATCCCACCATATTAAGAGACACTTATGATCTCTTAGATACCATCAAGGACATCAAGTTAGATATGAGGAAGCAATACACGTTTATTACACTGGATGTGAAGAACCTATTCACATCAATACCCAATACTGAAGGCATTGATAGCATTAGACATCTCTTAAGTAAAGAGACTTCATTTAGTAATGACAGAAATATTCTGATAAGCCAACTACTTGAGCTCATCCTCTATAATAATGTGTTTTTGTTTGGTGACAGGTATTATTTACAGCAGTGGGGGGTGGCCATGGGCACCCCCTGTGCCAATACCTATGCTAACTTGGTGGTCCTATGGTGGGAAATGCAGTTCCTTTTTCCCCATGAAGAATTTAGACACGTCCAATTGTATAGGCGTTTTGTGGATGACATCATCATCATATGGGAAGGGAATATCTCCACCTTTGAAGGTTTCCTTAACTATCTAGAAACTACCACACATTTCTTAAGATTTACCTTAGAGTCATCCACCACTATGATTAACTTTTTAGATGTGACGCTCAGTTTCACCACTGAAGGGAGTATTATATCATCTCTATATAGGAAACCATTGTGGCGCAACTCATTACTCACCTTTGACAGCATGCACCCTAGACACGTGTTCTATGGAATAGTTAAAAGTCAGTTCTTAAGAGTTATGAGACTATGCAGCAGGGATGTTGACATTGTGAGAGAAGCCTTGTTATTAGAGAATTTATTTACGAACAGAGGCTATGATCCTGCAATGGTAAGACACATCAAGTATGAAATTTTGGGAGATATATCACATAAGGAACCCCAGTATTCTCCATCAGCAGTTCAAGTGACTAGGGATTTTTAGAAAATTAAATTCTACACATAAGAATTTTATTAAATATGTTATCACCTATACTAGTGATATTAATAGAATACAGCAAGTTATTCGAGATAATTGGCACATACTGACTATAGATCCTACAACCAATGGGCTCATAGGGGAGGATCCAGTGTTTCTATATAAGAATAGTAAGAATCTCAAACGGATCCTTTGTGCAGATACACACGTTACAGTGGAAGGGCAGAGAAGAACTTTGGTTACCTCACATAAGCAAGGTACGTTTCCTTGTTATGGGTGCAATAGATGCAAATATATTACAAAAGAACAGACCTTTAAGCATCCAACAATGGAATATACCTTCATACCACATTTCTTTGCTAACTGCAATTCTAGAAATGTCATATATCTTGCTACTTGTATTAAATGTGCATCGTTCTATGTAGGTTTAACTAAAAGGAAACTACATGAACGTATCTATAACCATTTATATGACATGAAAAAGAAGGTGGAGACGAATGCACTAGCGAAGCATGTTATTGAGTTTCCATCGCACTCATTTACATTCAGGGTTTTACAGATAGTGAATGAAAGTTATAGAGAAGGTAACAAAGAAAATAATCTGGCCACCACTGAATTACACTGGATTCTGAAATTAGGAGCCCATTTAGCACCAGGTATCAATAGTTCCATATCTTTGAAACCAGTACTATTATCACGCTAATGGTTCTTCATATCAAACATTAGTTCCTTGTAGTAGATATCATGTATATATATATATATATATATGTGCATTTAGTTTTTAGTTGAAGGATACATTAGATTCTACTCATGTGTTCTGGGTTGTATTATATACATTATATATATTCATACAAAAATTTTTTGTTATTTTGATCTATGTTCTTGTGTTAGTATAATTTTCCAAATATCTCCATAATGAGATTTATAGCTACTTTGTCCACTCAGATGCGATTGGAATATGCTATACATGTTATCGTCTCCTTTATATATAAGATCTATTCCAGGTTTGCTTATCCTGAAATTTATAAACTAGCACATATAATTGAGTCTAGCATTTCAGTCGGGTTTAGCTACAAGCAACATTCAGTGTCTTCGTTAAATATACTGATAATATATGGGTTCAAGAATCTCTTAATGGAATCTAATGAATAAGACATGTATCAGTTTATTGACTGTCTTCTGATCGATTCTTTAATGAACACT
The DNA here is from genome assembly GCF_019279795.1 of Protopterus annectens. Lineage (NCBI taxonomy): Eukaryota > Metazoa > Chordata > Ceratodontiformes > Protopteridae > Protopterus > Protopterus annectens. Next base: position 568,575,094 of record NC_056749.1, read on the forward strand.
GATTAATAAGTACTTAATACTTTTTATAGTGACTTTAGTATAATGACAGCATATTCAGGATGTCTATTGAGTGAATATATCTATACCTTAGTATATATATCATTGTTTCTCATTAGTGGCCTCACATGTTAGGTTATAACATTGTATATGTCTTATTTATTTTTGTATATATATTTTTTATATTTTTTACACCTACATATGTATATAGAAATTTCTTTCTATGTATCTATAAGGTTTGTTCATAAGGTTATGTGCCAATTATGAAATGAAATTTAGGTGAATCTGAAAGGATGGGCCACATGTTAGCCCATTTTTTATAAATAAGATTTATAAAAGAAATTTGATTATATTAGTACTTTTAGATTATACATTAGTATCCATTTTATTATATATTTTATTTTTTCTTATTCTATTTTTATTTAATGCATACATTGCACATTATGTATTTAATATATATTGATATTTTAGGGCCTTGTTTATGCATAATGATACCTAGAAGTCTTGCATTCAATATTATTGATATGTGACTTTTATTTGATTTAATATACTAGTACTATTGTTGCCTCTGATATATATTGACCAGCGATTGGCTTTGCACAAGTTGACTGCTTGGCTTGATCTTAAATAGATCATCGTTCAGCTTTTGGGATTTGATTTTCATTTCGATTTTTATTTTTATTTTTATTCTCTATCTCTGGTTGGTATCTTTGTTAGGCAAGTGTTGTCAGACATAATGAAGTTTAATAGTAAACTAACTGGGAGCTCTACAAACAACATGGTTCATAGTGTTTACTATACCCTTACGTGTTTACGTATAGACGTACTTCTTTATGAAGACAGTTTCGGCTGCTTGCCGTCTCGATATTCTGTGAATTATTTTGTTTGGGACTTATACACTTACGCATTGATGGCGTTTTTTAGCCTGATATATAGCCCAGTTTTTTGACAAAATGTTGTGGCATGCATTGGCGTTGTAGAGTGAAAGTGATCGCTCTGGTAAGTGCAACTTACACATTTGTTTATACTGAAATGGCTGATTCAGTATGGCTATATTTCCTAGTTTGGAATGCATATTGTGGATTACTTGGTAGTATTTTCAGATGAGGGCGATCGTGATTATGTTTCAATAATTATAATCGGCCAGACTAGTTTGTTTTTTGAGTAGTTGGGCCATGTTGGAAGGTGAAACTTTAATAGGTATACCAGAGTGAATGGTTTATATGCGATTGGTCAGATTGGCCGACTACAAGACGCTAACTTATTTAAAGTCTCTCTGAGCATGGCTTTCTGTTTTAACATAAAGTTTATGCATTCTGTTTTCCTAATTAGGTGAACATTATGGTTTACAAATATATGTTTGGATAAGTAATCTGTGATATTCTAAATTCTGGACTTGATCTACATGTGGATGTAAGATTAAATGTATATTCACGTATATATCAGTTTTTCATGCTGAGGATTTTAAAGTTGTAATGCTTACAATTGTTGCTTAGCGACATGCTTATTGAGGTGATTTAACTGTTAATTGGCACATTAATTAGTGCCCTTTCCCGCCTTTGGTAGTATATAAGTTCAAATCAATGTATTGTTTTAATGGAATCTGATGAAGCGTGGTTTTAACCGCGTGAAAGCGCTTATTCTTGTTTGTTTACAATAAAAGATTGCTCGTTTTATGACAGAGTAGCGTCTTTTTGCCAAGGAAGGAGTAACATGTTCCAGTGAAATACATGGACTAATTTTGGATGTCTTGTTTGGTGAATACCTTTGTTCCAGCTTTCTGAGTATCAAGAATTCACAGCTGAGTGTTCCTGGTGGTTGGTTCACAGCTACTTTTGACTATTGTGTTTTTGCTTTGGTGAGTGAACCATTCAACGAGTTTTACCGGCTTTTTACTTCATTCTCATATACATCTTCAGAAATAGGTTCATAGGTGTGTACTAGGCTAATGGCCCTGGAGCCTTTACAAGCCTAGCCCATAGGATTACCCTGGCATTGTGCCACCTGACCTTAGTTCCCAGTGCCTCTGTCAAGCAGAGCCACTGGAGTGATCCCCGGGGTGAATTTTCTATTTCCCATCCACTCATCAACATTTCTCTTGAAGAGGGCCAGTGAGGTGTTCTGCTTGACATGTATGGGAAGTCTATTCTATAGCATGTGCAGTCTTTGGGTTATGAACCTGTCCCTCCAGCACATTCTGTTGATTGTGGTAATGAGGTTGAGGTCTGTGGAGCATATGGTTCAGAGGATTTGGGATTTCTTTAGTTGTAGCATTTCTACCAGAGCTGGGTCGGACATGGCTTTGTAAGTCAAGCAGAGATCGCCTCTACGTAGGCGATATGAGACCGAGAATAGGTGGAGTTTTTTTGAGTCTGTCCATACAGGACAAGTGTTTAAGGCCTAGAAACCTCTTTGTGAGGTACTTTGCGGCCTCTCCAGTTGTTGCAGGTGTCTAGTGAGGTGCATGCCAAATGGGGAATTATACTCTATGACTGGCCTAATGAGGGAAGAGTAGAGGGAGACAATGACCTCTTTCTTCCTGGATGCAAAAACCTTGGTAATGAGATGTGCCGCATAGAAGGACTTTAGGACCACAGTGGCAATGTGGTGGTTAAAAGAGAGGTTGCTGTCAACCTGCGTTCCCAGATATCTTATAATGCCTTCTGTGTTCAGTGGACTACCATCAATCTGGTAATTCATGGGAACCGGGTTTTTCCCAAAGGAGATGACACATTTTTTGTCATTGAGCTCAAGGCCATGGTTCTGAGACCAGTGGTTGATCTCAGCGAGACCTTTCTGTAGGATGTCAACATCACTTGGGGAGTTAATAATAGCTGCCAACTTGCAATCATCTGCGAACTTTGTCAGCCAGAGTCCCTTCATGTTGGCCTGGACTTCAAAGAAGTATATACCAAACAGGAGAGGACCCAAGACTGAACCCTGTGGGACTCCACTCGTGACTGGTCAGCAGTCTTACTTGGAGTCAGCTACTTTCACACTGTGGGTTCTATCTGTGAACCAGTTTGCAAATCACCTAGTGATACAGGGGTTGATGCCTAGTTTAACGAGTTTTTCTAGGAGTCCTGGGTGGGTGGGGAATGGTATCAAAGGTCTTGGCCAGATCAAGGTAGGCTGTGTGAACCACCTTGCCTTCATCCACAGCTCTGGTGACGGACTCAAAGAAATCGACCAAGTTGAGCAGGCATGATCTACCCTTCACAAAACCAAACTGTGTGGGATCCAGAGTTTGGAGATTTCCTATATCCTTGTTTATTAGGTCCATGATGATGCATTCCATAGCTTTGCATATCAGATTCTTTAGAGTAATGGAGCGATAGTTCCCAGGGTCTGTAGCCTGTAGTAACTCATTTGTTGAGAGGGATGACTGTAGTAGTGCGCCATTCGGTAGGGACAAAGCCTGAGGTGAGGCTGTGATTGAACAGGGCGCACAAGTGAGGTGCCAGTTTACTCTGTAGTTCATGTAGAACACAGCCAGGGATATTTGTCAGGTCCCACAGAAGCTGTATTCTTGACCTTGGACAGTGCTGTTTTAACCTGTGCAGCAGTAATACTGGGTGCCTGACAATCTACTGTTAATGTGATGGGTCCTTTGGGAGGGGAGAGAGGGGTAAAGTTGGCACTGAATCTGTCGGCCAGTATATTGGCAATATCTGTTGGCTCAGTATAGAAGGTACCATCGTGCAGTAGCTCAGAGCAAATCTGGGTATTGCCATGGAGATTCTTTACATAACTATTTAAGGAATTGTGGTTGCCTTTACTATCTGCTGCAATTCTGTCTTCATAGCTAGCTTTAGAGGATTTGATGAGGGATATCAACATTTTGTTGAGGCTGCTGATAAGAGAGTTTTTCCAGTCTTGGAACTTCACCTTATTCCACATTAGTTTCCTCCTTCTCTTGTAGAGTTTGTTTATGGCAGGGGACCACCAGATTGGCTTCCTATTTTTGGAGGAGAGTGTCTTGGTTCTATTGGGTATGGCAAGATACATGCATTTGTGTACGTGTTCGTACAGTGCACTGGTGTATGATTTGGCAGTCATGCAACTATTCTCCATTTGCATGGGTACCATGAAGTGAGCCACCTCTGTTTTTAGGAGCTCAAAGTTAGCTTTGGAGAAGTTTTTCATGGTGGTTACCTTTGCGGGGGGGGGGGGGTGGATTTCCAAGGCGATTAGTTTGTGGTCGAATCTAACCAGGGAAGAGTTGACTACTGGTGTAGAGCAATGGTTGCCCATGTTAAAATAACCAGGTCAAGGATGTTGCCACCTCTAGTGGGGGTACGAACGAGCTGGTCCAGGGCATTGGAATTAATGAATTCCAGGAAATATTGGGCAAGTGTATTGGTACATGAGTAGTTTTCCAAGTTAATGGAGGGGTAGTTGAAGTCAGCCAGTATGAGATTGTTAGGTTGGACTCTAATATTCTCCAGGGCGCTGAGGAACGTAGAGTGTGAGTCTTGGGACATGTTTGGGGACCTACAGCGGGCTATGACCTGAATTGCTGTCTTACCCAATGTTAGCTGCAGCTGAAGTATCTCTGATATGGTATGTTGGGCTACCAGTCTGGAGGTGTGCACATCCTTTATGAATATGGAAACACCACCACCTTTGGAGCTTCGGTCCAAGTTCTGGGGCCGAAAGGTGTGGAATGAAGTATAGGTTGGTAGTGCAAGGGTGCTTTCTGTTGCCTTGAACCAGATCTCCGTTACAGCACAAATGTCGATGTTCTCCATTTTAAGGAGTGCTTCGAGTGAGTGCATTTTGAAATTTAGACTTCTAGCATTGAGCAGCATGACCCTCAGATTGCTTCTGTTTGTAGATGTTACGGTGGTAATTTGGTCTTTTGAACACCGCCTAAAAAAGGCACTATAGGGGTCGCAAGAGCCTTGGCCAGTATCCAGAAGCCCAGGGATGAGAGATGCAGACCATCACTGACAAAGCATCGAGGTCTGTCAATCATGTCATCCCAGGCAGACAAATAATGGATCCCCTTAGAATGACACCAGAAGCTTAACCAATTGTTGAAATCAATCATTTTCTGCTTGTACTGTGGTGTCATTCTGGGTGATGGCAGGATGCTGCTCAGGGCTAGGGTCATACCTGCCTGGGCTACATAATCCAAGAGCTTCTCCATGTCTCTTTTCATGTAGTCCAGGGAGGTACATCTAAGGTCATTCACACCTACATGTACAATGACAGAGTCATACTTGTACTTGTTGTGGAGTGACCTGAGTGCGTGTGTTATGTGGCGGATCCTGGCACCTGACAGGTAGCTGACTATTACTTTCTCCTTATTCAGCCTAGCGAGTGGGACATCAATGTGCCTCACTATCAAGTCACCTATGACTAGTGTGTTGGGCATGCTGTTTTTCCTTAGGGGCTTTGGTTGAGTGGCACACTGTTTAGGAGAGTTGTGTCTCTCATGATTAGTGTTGTGTTGTGGTGGTTGAGTGCATTTCTGCTTTGGCTGTCTCAGATGTTTGGATAGATTTTTATTGACAGCCTCCACAAAGGTGGGTGTGTTTGTGTTTTTATGTGAAGGTGGTGTGTGTTCTGGAGGGCTGTGTGTTCCATGTGGTGGAAGTGTTGACCGTCTCCTCTTGCCCAGCTATTCCGGTCTTGGCTGGAGAGTGCGTGGCTTCCAATTTGGATATATAAGTGTATCTCTCGCAAGTCTGAGTGCTGGGAGGTAAGACGAGAGGGTTGTCCGTGTACATGAGGCAGTTACTACATTGCCTCAGGATGCCCAAGTTCACCAGGTTAATAGGAAAAGGCACAGGGAACTGACCTTTAGACATGCCTGGAGGGATGGGCATTAAGAATAAGTAATGGAGCTGTTTCCTTGTAGAACCCTCATGTTATATTTTCCCTTCTAGAACCCCTGGATACAGTCTCTCTATTAAATATCTAATTCCATTCCCCACCCATAAATAATATGCCCTACTAGAAGGTAATTACCTCTTCCATAGTCCTCATGTTCCTTATTAGCAGTTTTACATGGAATATAAACACATAACAATGTAATTCTCCTTCACTGCCAGTGACCTCTTATTGCCACAAATTTACCATTGCTGTCTACTTCCCCTGATATGTTTGATGAAGCAGTTGCTCTGATAAGGTGCTATTACTTTCCTATATTCTACATTAAGGTTTTTTTAATATAAATTTCCAACTTGCATCTTGCATGCACACATTAATGTTTGACATGCTAACCTTATTTGTAAACTGCAGCTTCTCCTCTCAGTTTGGACCTACAGTGGATATAAAAAGTGCACACACCCTTGCTAAAATGCCAGTTTTTTGTGATATAAAAAAAATGAGACCACAACAAATAATTTCAAAACTTTTCCTACCTTTAATGTGACCTATAACTTGTACAATTCAACTGAAAAACAGACAAATCTCTTAGGGGAAAAAATATTAAAAAATAAAAAACTTACTGATTGCATAAGTGTACACACCCTTAAACTAATACTTTGTTGAAGCAACTTTTGATTTAATTACAGCATTCAGTCTTCTTGGGTAGGAGTCTATCAGCATGGGGCATCTTGACTAGGCAATTTTTGCTCACTCTTCCATGCAAAAGTGCTCCAAATCTGTCAGATTGTGAGAGCATCTCTTGTGCACAGCCCTCTTCAGGTCACCCCATAGATTTTCTATTGGATTTAGGTCTGGGCTCTGGCTGACCCATTCCAAAACTCTAATTTTCTTCTGGTGAAGCCATTCTTTTGTTGATTTGGATGTATGCTTGGGGTCATTCTCATGTTGAAAGGTGAAATTCCTTTTCATCTTCAACTTTCTAGCAGAGGTCTGAAGATTTTGGGCCAAAAGTGATTGGTATTTGGAACTGTTCATAATTCCCTCCACCTTGACTAAAGCCCCAGTTCCAGCTGAAAAAAGCAAACCCAAAGCATGATACTGCCACCACCACTATGCTTCACTGTGGGGATGGTGTTCTTTTGGTGATGCAAAGTGTTGTTTTGTATACATAGTAACTTCAAGCTGATGGTTAGTGTCACCCTGTCTTATATTAGTATTCAGTACTTACAACACCTTAAATTTAAACTTATGATTCGTGCCTCTTTCTATATAATGTTAAGACAAAGCATTAGTTAAGACATTTCTCCTTATATCAGACGTGTTCAGTAATTCTATCTTTCAATTTTCTCAAACATTTCCCTACATAAAATGCTGAAAACTCTGAGCAGGTAGCAAGGTACACTATATTTTCTGTAAAACAGGTGGCAAGCATCTAATTTCATATCTTCTGTTTGTAACTGGATGTAGTAAATCTGTTTACTTATATTAGAAAAAGCCCAAAATGGAAAGTAGCTGGAATGAAATTAACAAGGCCACAACGATATAAAATCCACAGTTTTAAGGAATAAAGGTGAGCGATTTCGCAATGGTCAACATTGCTTCATCAGAGAAATAATTAACAAGCAACTACTACTTATTTATATTATGCAAAATTCAAACCAACCAATCCTATTGCATGTAATTAAATAAGTTATGTACTCACCATAACGTTCCATCTGAGTAGGTATCTTCATTTGTCTGCAACCTTTGGGATACGGATCCGATCTCGGATCCGAGCCGGCAACTTCTTATCATAGCATAGATCCGAGCTCCTAGCTCCTCCCCTTACCCATAATCCCCTGCCTACCCTAACTGACCTCAGATCAAGTTTGCCCCATAGCACAGCAGATAAAAGTGTCCCAATGGGAACATATGCTAATAACACAAGAACGATCATATTGGTTAGGGGGAAGGAGGGGGGGGGTGGGATCCCGTTAGTCCTTATGAGGAGTGGAACTGGAGCAACCAAGCCGTCAGCTTGAGGTTGACCAGGTTCGGAGTCAGAAGACCGAGAGGGTGAGAAATGAGATCCGGAATGGGATCCAGAATCCATGGTGGATACACTAGGTGAGACCATAGGTAAGGGAACCACGTCTGACGAGGCCAGAATGGGGCAATGAGGATCATCTTGCTCCCCAACTACCTGGCTTTCTGTAATAATTTCAACATCAGGGGAAGAGGAGGGGAAGCATAAAGCAGACCGGGAGGCCAAGCATGAACTAGAGAGTCTCTCGGGGACTTCCCCGGAGGGGGGAATCAGAGCGAAGTAATCGTTGCATTTGGTGTTTGAAGGAGAGGCAAAAAGATCGCAACAAGGTTGCTCCCATCGGGCAAATACTTGCTCTGCAACGCGATGGTTGAGACACCATTCGTAAGAAGTCAGGATAGTACGACTGAGCCTGTCCGCTAGAATGTTGGACCGTCCCGGAATGTGCATTGCTATGAGAAAGCGGTTGGTGGAAATCGCCCATTCCCACACTCTCATGGCCTCGCGGCAAAGGGGGTAAGACGTGGTTCCCCCCTGTTTGTTGATGTACCAGACAACCGACATGTTGTCTGTCTGTACTGCAATCGTCTCTACCGGAAGAGAGTTGTGTAGTGCCTGCAACGTCAAAAGCACCGCCCTCATCTCTAGGACGTTGATATGCAAAGAGGTCTCTGTCGTTCCAAGTGCCTTGGACTGTCCTGCCTGAAAAATGCCCCCCCCCCACCCCAGGCGAGAAGCGTCCGTGGTCACTGTGTCGACTGGCGGAGGTAGTGAGAAGGGACGCCCCGTGTGGAGGTTGAGAGACTGCAGCCACCACAGGAGGGATCTTCTGCAAACCTTGCTTAAGGAAATGGGGTGAGACAGGGACCATTGTACCTGGAGGGTCCACTGCAGAACCCTCATGTTCAACCGGGCCAATGGCAGCAGAGGAATTGCAGCCGCCATAGATCCTAGGGCCCTCAGGATCAATTCCGCCGAAGGAGTTTGCAGTTGAAGGATGGCCTGCACGTGCAACATCAGGTTCCGAAGCCGATATGGAGTCAAGAACGCAAGCATCTGTCTGGAATCCAGTTTCGCCCCTATAAAATCCAACACCTGTGTAAGGATGAGAGAGGATTTGGTCATGTTGATGGTTAATCCTAATAGTGGAGCCAGACTGAGGAAATAATCCCTGCCTGAACAAAGTAGATGCCTTGTTGGGGCTGTAAGGAGCCAGTTGTCCAGGTATGGAAAGACCTGAATTCCCTGGAGTCTCAGGTGGGCTGCTATTACCGCTAGGACCTTGGTGAACACCCTGGGGGCGGAGGTGAGACCGAAGGGGAGGACCCTGAATTGAAAGTGACTGGATCCCAGCCGGAAGCGGAGAAACTGCCTGGAATGCCTGTCCATTAGAATGTGATAGTACGCATCCTTGAGGTCTATGGAGCACATCCAGTCGTCCTCCCGCAATAAGGGGAGGACGGATTGCAACGTGACCATTCGGAACTTTTCTTTGGGTACTGCCAGGTTTAGGAGAGAGAGGTCGAGGATGGACCTCAAGTCCCCCATCTTTTTTGGCACCAGAAAGAACCTGGAGTAAAACCCTGATCTGACTTGATCTGGGGGAACGGGCTGGATGGCTCTTTTTTGCAGAAGCTGCTGAATTTCTGCAGCAGCCGCCTCCCTCTGACTGGGTGGAACGTCGGGAAGGCTTCTGATTCTGGGGTTTACTATAAAGGGAATTTGGTAACCTCTGGATATAATACGAAGCACCCAGCGATCCGTTGTTATGGACTCCCATTTTGCTAGGTGCCTCGAAAAACGCCCCCCAACTGCCTCCAGAGTGGAGCAGTCGGGTAACCCCTCAGGGGTTCTGCGTGGGCCTCTCAGAGAAAGGTTCTCTGGACCCAAAATTCCTGGGACCCCCCTCTGCCTCTGGGGCGGCGCCCTCCCTGTCCTCCTCTGCCATGAGAGGACTGGTTGTCCTGAGCAGACTGGGATTGATGCGATTTTCGTAACCACATCTTCTTCTGACCCTTTTGGTTCTTGGAAAAGGACCTCTGGGGTGCAGAGAAGTGGACTCCGATGGCAGACAAGGTCTTCCCATCTTTCTCGCTCTGGACAAGAGTGTCGCGAATGGTTTTGCCGAACAGTGCAGAACCATCAAAAGGGGCATTCGCGAATGACGCCTTAAAGGGTTCCGAGAAGTCACAGTGACAGAGCCAGGCCTGTTTCCTCATGACAAGCCTGACTCCGCCTGCTCTAGTGGCTCCCTCTGTAGCATTAGACAACAGCCGCATAGAGGTGTTAGAGATAGAGCGGAGGGTGGCCATTCGGGAGGAGTACAGATCCTTGTCTCCCTCCGACATGGACCCTGGGGGGGAAGCAGCGTATTCCTTAATTAGATCCCGCTGCATCTGAATAACGTGTGCCATGTAGTTCAAGGCCCTCATAGAGAAGGTCGCTGAACTGAAGGCCCGCTTCCCAAGACGGTCCATTGCGCGAGACTCCTTGCTCGGAGGATGAACCGTGGGGCTCTCCTGAGCCAAGTCTTTCTTGGTGGCTGCAGCCACCAACATGGCATCCACAGGGGGACCTCTGCTCCAATGTGATCTCTCTGCAGGGGGGCTCAAAATTTTGTCCAGACGCTTGGGGATCGGCTGTACGGTGTCCAGTTCCTTCCAAGCCCTAGAGGATATGAGATCCACCAGGGGGTCGGGTGGAGGGGACACCCAAGAGGTAGATGGTCCTGCCTCAAACGCTTCAAGGAATACGGACTCATCAGAGGATGCCTTAGGGGCAGACCACCCACCCCTGATTTTGAGCATTTCCATGATGTCTCCAAAGGAGACATCCTCGGGGGGTGATCTAGGGGAGCCTTCCCCTTCATCCAAGTCCGTATCTTCGGTGAGACTCTCAGGGGAGTCTATGTGCCTCCTTTTGCACTTTGTCTTGTGAGGAATCTCCTCGGGGGGGCTGTCCGAGGAGTCCTCACGGGCTCTATCCTGTTCCACTGGAACTCCTAGAGGCGCTGAGGCAGGCTGCCCCGAGGGCCGGATGAGGGGAGCCAGGACCAGATGAGAAGGAGTGCGGGAGGGAGCCGAAGCCAGGACCGGAGGCCTGGAAGCACTCGACAGTGCCCTCTCCACCGCAGCGAAAGCCGAGGGGGAGCCACTCTCTGACGGATCCGAGATCCGACTCCCACTCGGATCCGAAGCGGGGATCGGACCCGGCGCCGAGAACGTCGGATCCGAAGGACCAGTGTGCTCCGACTGGGACGGAGCCGAAAGCACACCGAATCCCTCGGATCCGAAGCTCGGCCCACGGCTCCGAGAGGTCAGATCCGACAAACTCGAGGGAGCCGTCGGAGCCGACGTGCCCAGCACGGTCGGCTCCGACCTACCCCCGGATCCAACGTGGCTCGGCTCCGAGTGGTCCGAACCCGGAATGCGGGTCGGAGAAGGAGCTATAGGAGCGAAAAAAGGGGTCGAGCTCCCCCCCGGAGGGGGGGGGAGGCAAGAGCACTCCCATCTGCATCTGGGCCTGGATGAATCTCCTCATCATCCGGTCCATGTCCGCATCAGACATGCTAAAAGTGGACCTCGAAGAGGCCACCGAGGCAGACCTGGAGTGTCGCCTCGATGACCTCGACGGGGACCGGATCACCTCCTCCTCGGGTCCCGGGAAGAAACAAGGGGATTGGATCTGAGGGGGAGGAGATCGAGAAGACTTGGACGGAGAAGCCCTTTTGGCGGGCGGGGCCAATGAGGAGTCATCGGCCCGCCGCTTAAGGTGCCTCTCCCGCCGCTTCTCTTTCCTGGCCTCCCTATCCTCTGGAGCCAAAGCGGGAGGTTGAGTCCCGGTCGGAGGAAGGGAGACAGGAGTGACCGCTACCGGGGGGGGTAGCGGGTACCGAAGTACCGGAGGCCGAAGCAGAGTCTGGGGGTAGAAGGCCCGCCAGGACTAGCTTCGACCTACGATCCTTGAGTGCCCTGGGGTTGAACGCCACGCAAATCGCGCACCCCAAAGAGAGGTGTTCAACCCCAAGGCACCTAATGCACCGAGTGTGGCCATCAGCCGGTGAAAGCTTGTGACCACACTCAGTGCATTTCGAAAAAATGGCTTTAGGGGCCTCCGACATTACTACAGTAAAGCACACTCACTAGGCCTCTAACACTTAAGTCACACACACACATGCTACGACCAGCGGGGGAGGGAGAAATACTTTAATTAAATTTAAGCTGAAAGCTAAAATAATAATAAGATTAGTGTTAAGGGTAAACCTACCATGCACACACAATCACTCATTCAGAAAGAAGGAAGAAAAAACTTTTTTTCTCACAAAACGCTAAGAGCTCTGGAATCTAGCTGTTGCTTGAAGAGCGGCAAACTAGATCTGGGGTCAGTTAGGGTAGGCAGGGGATTATGGGTAAGGGGAGGAGCTAGGAGCTCGGATCTATGCTATGATAAGAAGTTGCCGGCTCGGATCCGAGATCGGATCCGTATCCCAAAGGTTGCTGACAAATGAAGTTCCTACTTCAGATTACTTAGTTACTGGGTAAACAAACTTGCAGTAAAAACAAATGCATGATCTCATATGCAGGTACCAAGTACTGAACCCTACAGTCCAATCATGTATAAATGCTAACTTTTAATTCTACTGTTGTTTTTATTTTTATGCGTTGGGATTATTTCAGTTTCCTAGATTTTAAAGCCGGTTTCAGAGGGACAGAGTCATTTAGACCCAGCCCTCTGTACTCTCCCAGTCTTAAGATCCATTGAAGCTCCATGTTTTCTGTTAAATTGACAATGTCCCCCATTCCTACTGCTTATGTTCTGGACATGCAGCACTTGCAAAAAAATGTGTGTTCTTCACTGTTAGAGTATGTTTAGCCAGAACCCTGTATTCCAGTCCCTTCCTTGTGCAGTATAGATGGTCCCTAATGCGTTCCTTGAGGCAATGGTTGGTCTTATCTACATAGAAATGAAAGCATATTTTACAATGTGCCACATAGACCATGTTGCTTGTATTACAGTCTGCTGTGGTTCTAAGTTCTCAAAGGTGCCCCCCATCCCTGGATGTTTAAAGAATCTAGATTCATCTATATGCATACAGTATGCACAATTTCCACACTTGTGTGTACCATACACTATATTCTCTACCATCCTAGTCATTCTTGGGTAGCACAACTGTTGTTTCAAATTCTTTCTGTTTTTAAATATAAAATGAAGTTGTGTGCCTACTATACTAGTGGTATCATCATCCACTAACAAACTATGCCAATTCTCCTGAATAATGTTTTTAAACTTAACATCCATAGTATAGGGTAAAACCACAGAAATCTGAGATAATTCTCTGCTTTTATTCTCAGGATGTTCATCCACTACTCTTTCCGAGTAGTATGGCTTAGCTTCCCCCTTCGTTCCTTTTGCACATTCTGATACACTTTACCAATTTCTTGTGTGCAATAGCCCCTACTCAAAAATCCTGTTCTCAGATTATAAAGTTCCTTCTTATAGGTTTCGTCTTGGCAACATAGATGTGATACCCTCATTGCTTGCCCTTGACAATATTTGGAAAAATGTGTTTAGTGTGCATATTATTACAATGCAAAAATGCAGGATGGTAGCATTGTTTCCTATGTAGCTTAGTAGACCAACCTATGTTCTCTCTGTAAATAGTGACATCCAAAAAGTCTATACTCTCTTTGGAATAACTCATGGTGAACTGCAAAAAATCACTAGTGTTAAGTTGTGAAAAAAAAGTCTTCAGATGTTCCTCATTCCCCTTCCAAAGAATAAAAAGATAATCTACAAATCGCCTAAAAAAGGTGACACGGGGGTCAGGTAGCAAGTGTTCCTGCTCCCAATCCACCATAACTAGGTTTGCATAAGTATTGGCACAACTGGTGCCCATTGCAACCCCTGATAACTGCCAATAGCATGTTTCTTTGAACATAAATACATTGTGTTCAAGTACGATTTCCAACAACATGCACAAGAAATCTACTTTTTGTAGGGACAGCTTACAGTGCCTCAGAAGTACTGATTTCACCAAACCTATCCCCCTCTCATTGGGTACACTTGTGAATAACAAGACTATATCCAGTGTAGCTACCAAGGCCGTATTCATCATTTCTGTTGCATTTGCTGCCTCATAAAGATCTACTAGAAAATGTTCAGTATCTCTGAGGACATAGTTAAAATCATTTAGTACTTTCAATTCACCATCCAAGTAAATGGAGATAGGTTCTGTCAGCCAGCCTGCCCTGCTACTATTGGTCTAAACTTGGGGCACCTTGGGTTCTTATGGATCTTTGGGAGGCCATGCATCCGAGGAATCAACAGATTTTCAACAATAAAAAACTGAAATAATTCCTTATTCAGTATTCCCATGCAAGTACTTTCATGTAAAGTATTAAAAATATGGCTGCTCATATCATACAAGACTGCTGTTGATACAACCTTATAAACTTGTAAATCTGATAACATTTCTACCATTGCTTCATAATAAAATTCAGAATTCAATACTACAACTGGTCCCCCTTGGTCAGAGGGATGTATGACTATACTGTCATTCTGTTGCAAGTCATGTAATGCTTGTTGTTCACTTAATGACAGATTATGCCCCTTCCCATTTAAAACATAATCACATTCATGTTTATAGACTTTCTCACATGCTTTTAAAAAGGTCTCAACGTTGTGCGGTAATAACGGCACAAATGTACTATTCTTTTTATATTGCATCTCACTCACTTCATATACATTTTTAAACTGTAGTTTTAATGCCACATTACGTGTGAACATTCGTATACATAACAACAGTTCACGAATGTCCATTTTACTCATAGGTATAAAACACAAACCTTTAGTCAGCAGAGATGTCTCTGCTGCTGTTAATTCATGGTTCGATAAGTTCCATACTAGGTCTCCTGACCATATCCCTACATCTTCTTTAGTGTGTGTGTCTGTAACGGCCCTGGTGCTTCTTTCCATTTCTGTCCTCCTTTGTATACATCTTGCTCCACAGACCTTCTCCTCCCTGCACGAAAAGGTAGGGGTAAAATTGGAAAATCATATTGCTGTTTCGCATCCATGATAATTTTCCGCCTCACAACCGTCGCTGATGCAGATGTACTTTGTGAATCCTCATTTATTGTCGAATTGGAAGGAACCTCCATCAGTGTAGAATAAACAGAGGCAAATGGGTTAGGTGAAGGGATACTCCCTCCATGCTGCTGATTGGTTATCTTCTCTTCCTCGATATGTATATTGGTCACTTCCTCAGACTGTGGCTGATGCTCCACCCTCACTCTCTCCCGTCGCTCAAATGAAGGAGCTCACTCCCTCCTTTGTTGATTGGTTGTATGTACAGCTTCCAATGGCTCATTGGTTGTTCTCATTGATCGTAAATACCGATTGGTTGTAGACTGCACTGCCTGTTCAACAGACATCAGCCAAGTAAATGCTGCTTCGAGAAATCTGTTAAATCTCTAACCAACTTCAAGTAGTAGCTGCTTGTTAATTATTTGTCTGATGGAGCATCAGCCACAGTGTGATAGTTTATAAATGAAAACAGAGAAGAGTAGAGGAACAATTTAAGAACCTTAGGGTACTCCCATTTAAAGAGGTGTGGGCTGAGAAAAGGAAGAGTCTAATCAAACCTTGAAACTGTTCAACAAGAAGATTTGGAATCAGGTGATGGTGTCTCTGTGGCAGCATGACGTGTTTCACAGGACTTCACAGCCTTGAAACCTTTCATCATACCTCTGAAGTACACCTCAGCATAAAGAACTTTCCTCATTCTGAGTCTTAAAATGTCCATGTCCCTTACAGCTTCACAATGAAAGGATCTGTCACACATTCAAGGTCAAGAGCTGTTTAACTGATATCCATGGAAAATAATATTAAATCATATTAGTACATCAAAACAGCATGGCATAATATGCAAAGTAACACAATTTGTCCATTCTGTAAGCTTACTGACCCCTACTGACCTCCCCTTGACCTGCTATGATAGGAACTGGGGTCAGTGAGCAGATCAAGATGTCCTGAGTTCATGTCATGCTTCTTGCAGGTGATTTGATTTTTTCCACCTAGGCTATAATCAGGGCTTTATCCCTATATGCTATGGCGCTATCTAGTGTTCCATATTTTTTGAGATGGAAGGTTAAGAGCCATGCAGGGTCTTGTACTTTTTGCCCCTGAAAGTGGTAGCGCATCAGTGCAGCTGAAGCTCTATACATTGCAAAGAATTTTGATTTATTTTTCTGACCATAATTGTTTATGTGCTCTTGAAACAGATGTTAAGAGATTCACTTCTCAAGCTTCACTTCAGTTCATCTCAAGGTGAATTTCTTGACATCCATGTCTCCCAGCACATAAGCTGGTTAAGATTGGAAACCCTATCATTATCTTCTAGAGAACTTATAATACATCTCACTGATTGACATTTCATGGCTATTTCTAGCAAAATTCCTCCATATTTGGTATGAGATGCCCACCACAAACTGCTTTGAGCAGAAACTAACAGATACACATTTAAGAGTAGATATTAAAAAATAGGACAAAGAAAGGTAAAATGAGGAGCAATGATTATCGTGAAAGACACAGAGAGACACTGATTAGTTACAAAGGTTTTCACAATGCTAACAAAGGATGAAATCACAGAAAGCTTAAATCAGAATCACACAGGAGCCCATAGAGTGCACAAAGTGGCTGACCAAAACATGATGCAGCAGTAGATATGAAAGAATGAAAAAACACACTTCTACTTACATGTGATAAAATCAGAAATGCCACCATAGGTCCCCTAACAGGCCCACCAGAAGGCAGTCATCAAAGTAGTAAACAGCTGATGCTCCCTTTGCCTGTAATGTTTCAGTTACAACTGCTTAAACAATGAAGAACACTCTGTGGGCACAGTCAAGTTAAATAGCAGTAAGTGTATAATGAACGAGGTGTGGTGCCCAGCCATTGTGACACAAAGGACCCTCTTGTGCACAGTCCAAATACTGATGAGCCAGAAGCTGTCCATCATGTCCAGTGACATCAACCAACAGTTTATGTCTGGAACTTAATATACTGAGTGTACTTGCTGAAACCACTGAGGTCTAAAATGGATCAAAACATAAAGTTGCCATCAGGAATTTGGCATATTAAATGTACTTACAGAAACCACCCAGGACCAAGATGACACACAACATGTCCAACTTCATGAAATCCAGCAATACTTAGAGTAAAATCCTCAGACTCACTATGAAGTAAGGACAACCTCTATGCGTTGTTTGAGGAACAGAATTTAAACCAATCACAAGTATTTTGTAGAGATCAGTAGATCACTTAGTGCCTCGTTTTGAGGGGTGGGAGCCCTAAAGGTCTAATTCACCATCAGCTGTGCCCATATCAAGAATGCCTTAATGCTGCAACCCAATGTCAGTTCTAGATGACAGCCATTACTGACATTGTTGGTCTAGTACAGTCAACCTTTTGCAAAACTTAGTCAAAACTACTAGATTAGACAAGACCATGTGACACCACAGTACCAACCTCAGTCTGTTAGGAGGCTTATTCTATTTTCAGGTGTTGGCTAGGCTTAGAAACAGTAGCAGCACTGGAAGGATCAAATGGTTTACAGAGGTTAAAAATAATGAAAATGGCTTTCTTCTTCTTCAAGAGGTCATCTTCAAGTTCTATACAAGTTGGCTAACTGAAAAAAAAATCTTCTATGAAAGGGGAGCCCAGGATGGACTGTATGACCACCTTCTTCGGGGAGGATATCCACAACTAGGTAACTATGTACAAGGGCATGCCAGAGTTTGCTGCCCTACCCAGACCATCAGCACAGGCAGGAAATAAACTACATGGCAGCCTACTGCCCAAATTAACTTCCTCCTTAAACCCAGACACAGGGAAGGAGGACAGAATTTCCAGTGCCCGATCCACTAAAGGAAGACTATTAATTTTGACAAATGAGAGAAGTGGTTAAGAGCTGAGAGTCATAATGTGGAAAATCAGAACATTTTTACAGTCACCCACTGCTGGTAAAATGGCTAATGCTCCCCGTGCTAGGCCAAGAGTAGGAAATGAAATACAAGTCTGCACAATAATGCCATGTCAGGGTCTTGCTTTTCTTAGTTGAGATTTCATACAGATTATCCACTTTTTTTTTTGCACAGTGCAGAATCAGACTTCTGGTGCTTTCAGGCTGCATATATGGCATTGTTGGCAATAGGCTCCACTTGGGGGGTGGGGGGAAATAACTTATGGTCCCTTCCACTCCTTCTTCCAATAATTGTTCAGGCATTTCTAACAAAAAGGAATGAGGTCAAAGGGCAATACAAAGACAAATTCATGAACCCAGAGGTTTCTCATTATGAAAGGTCATTAAATGAAGCTATGAACAGTATGGAATGCTTTGCATTCTTGTCAGTAGCTCTCTCTGAGGCAACGACCTCAGATCCTTCACACTCCTTGTAGGGAGCAAAGTGGGATAATATTCCCTAGTCTAGCCTACTCCAGCTGGAGTAATCTCACACATGGCTGTCAGAGGTGTATGTTGCCAGGTGACAGGGAGTCTGCACATGAAGCTCACATGGCAAAGGTGGAGTGAGAACCTGAGAGGCCTACATCACACCATGCCCCCAAAGGGTATACTGTCACACCAAAGCAGATAGGTCTCAACAGACTTTAAACAAATTTGGTTCTGAACTAGAAGTCCTGGAACTGGAAGGCTCAGTAGCCCCTAATTAACCTTGGTCAATAAGCCGTGAACATCAGGGAAAGACCTGAGAAGAAGAGACCAAACTGCAGCCACTAAGATATGGTCAGGTGACATAACAGCCTGATCATCAAGATCAGATCAGTCACACATGTGCTCTGGCTAACAGAATGGGGGAAGGATGGTACATTAATTTCAAGGTGCACTCCCATGGTGGGTGCCTGGGGGTATATTTGCTCTTGGCCTTGCATTATCCACAATAGAAGAGGTATGCAGTTATCAAGCTATTACTAACTGAGGGTTTGATCATAACATGTGGATAACACAGGGCCATTTCACACACAAAACCACCTACTGGAAAGTTTGAATGATCCCTGACATCCATTTTTTGTCTTTTTTCCATTGCTTCAGTAAAGACCTAAGCCACTGCTCTCCTACAAACTTCCTCATCTGGTACTTTCAATTGTGCTGATAGTGAAGCTCGCCAGTTTTTCTCCCCGACTTCTGTGAGTGACTGGGTTGAAGTAACACTCATAGTGGTGATTTTCTTCTCTGAGGCAGTAGAGACGATGTTCAATTCTTGGTCTTCTGAGAGCCTACCTCTACTTGGAGGTGTTGGTTACACTTCAGGAAAGTAGCAGCGGGAACCAAATGGGATCACAAAGCTTGGCAACTGTGGAAAGCACCTGCTTAGCTTATTTGGTGACTACAAGAATGCACTGAAGAACTTGTTACTTTAGGCACTGAACTGAGAAACGTTTCCATGAGATATGTGAGCAATAAAAATTTTAAGCTCAGGAGTTAGGCATGCTCCGAAAATACAATATGTCACATCGCAACATACTCCTTCACATGTGACAGCTTTTAAGGGAAAATGCAAAACTGGAGTTGAAGACAAAAATAAACTGTAAATTCACAAAGGATGGTCTCCCAGTGTTTGATCTTTCTGGGTTCCCGGTGACACTACCAAGTTGTCAACATGCGAGTACATCATGTTACTCCCCGTGTTTAATTGGGCTTTCAGCAGTTGCTCCCATTTTCTTCAACATCAATTTGTTTCCACAAAAAGTGCTGTAAGTGAACTGAAATTCTTCCAAATTCCCATAAGTATGCAAGTTGTGTAATAGTGAACATGTGTGAGTGTATTTGTTGCACAACAGGCTATTGCCACATTCTGGATTAATTTCTTAGCCTTGTACCTAATGACTTCCGAGACAGTGTCTGGCTCCTTCATAATCATGGACTGGATTATGTTGCTGCTTGGAGAA
Organism: Protopterus annectens; assembly: GCF_019279795.1. Classification (NCBI taxonomy): domain Eukaryota; kingdom Metazoa; phylum Chordata; order Ceratodontiformes; family Protopteridae; genus Protopterus; species Protopterus annectens. The sequence goes on from NC_056749.1 coordinate 568,594,922, forward strand.
CTGATGAAAACATGTTTTTTTCCTAGCAAATTAGAGGATGTTAGCTGCTAAAAGGTCTATTTCAAGGGGTGTAGGGCACTTGGATCGAATGGACAGTGCCCCAACACAGAGTAGATCAACATCATTTGGTTGACGTACACAGGTGGTTGACAGGTGTGCGAGATCAACAATTCCCAGGTAGGAGAATATTTGTTTTCCACAGGAATTGTGAGATCTTGGAGGTAGTACATATAATTTGCAGCCCCCCCCCCCCCTGCAAAAAATACTCCAGGGTAGTCTCCAGAGTATGCACAGAATGTATCAATACTGGCGATTTCGATATTCTCACACCCATCTACTGGGTATCTAGGCACTGTCCTTTTAATACAGTGCCCTACACTTATTTCACAAAACATTTTAATTTACATCTGACATAGCCTTATGACCTTTTTCAGAAAATCTGCAGTTTTCAAAAAATCACAATATTCACAACTGATTTTTTACGGGTCTATTTGATATGGCCGAAATTTCAAAATGTCGACTTTCATATGGCCAAGACCATAGGATCAACATTTGAAATCTCGACCATTCAAGTAAAACACAAAACACATACACAGACTTACCTTAATGTTGCTAGCAGGGGGGTCTGCCCCCACACCCCCCATAACTTTAATATACCAACTCCGAGATCGCACTACAGTGCGGAAGTAGAAATCTTTCCATTTCACACTGTAGCGTGATGTCGGTTCCCCATGGTCGACATTTCAAATGTCGATCATATGGTCTCGGCCATATGAATGTCGACATTTTGAAATGTCGACCATTAGAAGGGGACCCGATCTTTTACATATATGCTTAGTGACTAATACGATATGAAATAGGGGCTTATGGTCCTTTACATGTAGCTGCTTCCAATAATATATAATTATTTCAACTTACCTTGCATGTGTTTCTGTCAGTAGTTTTTCTTCATCTTCCAGATCAACTTTAGCTGCATAAGAAAAAGATAACTCTTTAATAATGTTCATCTCATTCCTTTTGTACATCATCTGCATGCATTACTTACTGATGTGCTTTTACTTTCATTTCAGTGCAACACCTTGCTTCATTACAGCTTTAGCATTAAAGAAAAAAAGGATCGCCAGACCAATAACATTAAATTATTATTGCAATAACAAGTTTCAGAATTCAATGTTTGTTGAGTTGAATCACAGTTTAATTCACAAAGTGCTGAGACACGCATTATGAGAACTCAAACTTCCAGTAGAGACACGCTGACCAAAGTTCCAAGGAACACTGGCACAAAATTAGTGTAGGCCTTGCAAGGAAATGAGCACAACTAATGAAAACTCACAAAGAGAGAAGAGCACATAAGGTCTATAGGCTTGAATGTTGTAATCTAATATGACAGTGACCATCACTGAGGAAGATGAATGCAATAAGTAATTACGAGTGTGGGTAATTTGTTTACTTATGGACAGCTCTATTTTGTCACTTGGGCTGTGTGGTCCTTTAAGAAAAGATACTTCAAAATAACTTCAAACAAATTATCAAAAACTACATCGAATCTCACACTGACACAAATGTTCTCCAGGAGGGGCTGACACAGACAAACAGCTGGTGTCAGAGTCATGGACAAAAACTAAATGCCACGAAATGCATAATAGTATCCTTTGGGAAGTCATCCATCCCTGGTAACTATCATAATGACAACATACCCCTTAGAGTTGACCCAGTAGTCAGGGACTTAGGGACGCACATAGATAGTAATCTAGCCTTTGATCATGTGTCTACAGAGGTAAGGAAATCATTCTATGTTGCGCAACTTATAAACAAAGGTATGACAAGTCCAAGGAATCATTGTTCCACTGTATTCAGCATTCATCAGACCTATCATCGAGTACAATAACCCCTTTGGTATGTACTTAACCAGGCATATCCAACAACTGGAACGTCTACAGAGGTTCCTCACTAAAACAATACAGGGTGTAATTAATATGTCCTGTGCAGACCACCTCAATGCGCTTTCCCTGTATTCTGTCTCCTACAGGCTTTTGAGGGCAGATCTATGCCTGGCATACAGGGCATTGCCAGACTCCACTCTGATGGACCTCCTGCATATCCATGAAACAAACAATACCAGAATTACCCATTCTGAAGACTTAAACCTTGCCTGTGATATAAATAGGACCTGCTGGAGAGATAGGTATGTATCACAGAGACTACCCCATCTATGGAACATGTAAAGCAGAGTTCCTCCCTATTCCAATTCAAGGGCAACTTGATCAATTGGATGAGAAACCAGAAATTCATCCCTGGTTTGGCACCTATGTCTCTGATGCAAACAGGTAGCCTGCAAATGGTTCATCTTCCAGACCCATATTTACACTTATCAAGGGTATCAGAACTTGTCAGAGATTTAGAATGCATGGCTAGCCTTAAAAAGAACCTTGTGGTCGTTAGCCTAGTAAACACCTAAGAAGCTATACTTCATGATCAAACTATGTCAACCACTGGTAAACACAGCATTACTTGCATCTAAATATGACTTACCCTACCCCCTTCTATTATCCAAACTGATTCCTTAAAAACTTTCAAATTCACTCTAAAAAGTCACTTTCTTAACAATCAAATCTGTCCTTGTGCCCAGAACTATAGACCACCATAAGCAAACTCTTAGACATTCCCGACTGCTATGACTCTCTTTGATTTTCAAGTAATAATTTATAAATCCTCTGAACTTCATTGACTTTTCTGTATCAGTTTAAGGTATCTCAATTGTGGCTTTTTTTACAATCATTTACTTACATAAAATCCAAATCCTCACACGGGCGGAAGTAAATTAAATGAATGAATGTATTCACTGTCTTTCCCTCCTTACAATGAATGCCATTAAAACATTGTATGTGTACTACCAATATCTAACCAGATTGTATTAAAAAAAATTGTGTACATTGTTTTTATTATGGTTTGCAATATCTTGTTGAATAATACTGATTCTGTAATTTGGAGCTCTTCTCCCCGGGACTCCAGTGGAAATGGGTTTCTGACCCAGTGGACTTTCCTGGTCAATAAATGTTAATAAATAATAAATAATATTTATGGCCAGACATAGGTGATTTAGTAGCTACATATTTTAATTTACTAATCTTCCAAGTTGACACATCATTGAGAAAATTGTCACTGGATGCCTGCAGTACACAGCTTCACATCACCCCTGAGCAGTATGGTATTTCCCCATGAACCCTGTTGGGCATTACTGCTTCTTACAAGTCTAAAGATATTACTTAATAGTTTGACAAACAGTCCATGCATTGAGTGTATGTAGATCTACAAGAGGTATATGCTCAGAAATATAGATTTTACAATTTTTATAAATCATATGGCAATATGTGTGAATGCACTGTGGGGAGAGAGATTTTCTGAGGAAAAGATGTGGAAATTCAGCTTTGTTCTTTTGCAGAATACATCTGATGAAGACAGCATTCCCAATTTCATTCGGTGAAAGAAAACGGAGATTTACATGGCTGCAAGTATTAATGCTGAAGTGACTTCAAACAAAATTTGCGAGTTTTACTGCAGAGACAGAATAAGCAGGTAAGTTATACAATAAAATGATTCTAACAAATACAAAAATGGATGTTACAGCAATGGTAGGAATGGGAAAAAATGTGGAAAGCTGAATGAAAGGACAAGAAAGGAATACAGTGACAAGATGGTAGACTATAGAAGGAAAAATTCTGTGTCAGCTAAGCATGCACTGGTGGCAAAAAAGGATAAAGCCCTGAATATGATCCAAGCTACCACAGTTCGGTTATCAGTTTGAGAATTTGACAGAATAGGCAGTGAGGATGGTCAAGGAGTAGTGGACAATTCATGCCACTGATCTGCTGACCCAGCCGCTACTGGAGTGTGGGTGGATGTCAAGATGTGAGTATCTGGCACAGGGAGGACTTGGGCAGGAGTGCCCAAGGTGCTGATGGTAGCCCTTTTCAGAATGAAGAAAAAGCCACAGGTGGTCCTTGCAGTGACACATTCACATTACCACCAGGAGAGAGGTTAAGCCATTCATAGTGTAAAAAAAAAAAAAAAGCCTTCATTGCCAAGATGGTGTGATATAGTATGTAATAGTTTGCGGTATGAGTGTAGCAGTAAACAGGGGGGACTGGATGGTCACTATGGGTACTATGGCACAGGTAGGGTAAGTTACTAAGAAAGCAGATAATGGGAAATTGCTGGGGGAAATGGTTTGTCTTACAAAGTGTGTTTTTGTGGCCTTTCTTTAATGATGTGTTAATGTAGTATTCAGAGATATTCAAATGTGTGCTGATAGCATGTCGAAAAGAACTGTCATCATCAAAGACAAAGGCCCCAGGTCCATTTTCAGCCACAAATACCACTGATGTCACTGTTTCCCCACTGGCTAAATATTAAAGATATGGAAGACCATTAAAATAACTACTTTACTGCAGTGACAGTTTCTGGCAGAAGTTCATGAGACAATGATTAAATAATTTTTTTATGACTTCTGAAAATTAACTTTTGCATCTTCTGTCATCACAGTAAACTCATTAAGAAAATATAATGATTTCATGTATAAAACAATGAAACATTATAATGAATGTTTGTGTTACCTATAATGCATATATATATATATATATATATATGTTTAACTCCTCACACTGGATCATATGATTTAATATGCTGGTCTTCCAGCCACAAAAACCTACTGTACCATAGTATATGTTCTTATCCATTAGTTATCCCTCTCTTTACTTCAGTAACATAATCCTAACAGATTGTAAAGTTATCATCATCAGACTCCCTAATGCCACTTGTAAACAATTCCCTATCCTAATACTTTTGCTCCATATCTCCCTGTACAACAGCTCCTTGTTTAACATTATTTTTAGTACTATAATTTTGTTTTAGTACATGTTGCCAGTCTGTGACACGTCCACGTATTACCTATTCCATATCATTCAAATCACTTTAACCCCATCTTAAAACTGGGCAAAGAATAAATCTCAGTCAATCAGTCTATGTTGTTCATTACTGTGCCCAGACCATATAAAATGTGTTTTATTTCTGCAGGAAGAGATTGTTATTTATGAATATTTCTGCTGCCTATGGCTTAGAATGTGAGTGAGAAGGGTCAAACATTCAGTCTAAGTTAAATACATTAATAAATGTTGTTGCTGTTGTGTCTTTCGGCTTATCCCGGTTAGGGGTCGCCACAGCGGAACTCCGGTCCGCTAATGTTTGGTAGTGGATTTTTACGGGCCGAGTTACCAGCCCTGATGCACAACCTTCAACGAATGTACGCCCATTCAAGCATGCCTCCACACAGAAGATGCTCTAGCTGAGAATCGAACGGGACAACGTCTTGCTGTGAGGTGACAATGCTACTGCAGCACCACTACCGCGGATTTAAGAAATGTAATAAAATAAATATATCCAAGATAAAGATACCAAACCAGAATGGCTCCAGAAAAAAATCCATGCAGCGCCGCATCTCTAAGTATTGACTCCTTCCTAAGATTTGTGAAATGCTTAGGCTAAGTCAGAAAAATTATATGGGCTGCTAACTTCTCATCAGTGATAACAGACATTGTTCAAAAATGCAGCAGCATTCAGAAAATACAATCTGTCTTGGAGAAACAAATTAATTTGGATCCATCAGTAGTAATCCAATCACTTGTCCTGTTAATGTTATTGTCTGGGAAGGCAGAGGTTTAGCCAGGCATATACCACATATATCACAATGTACAGCTTTTTGAAATGACTTATTTTTGTCAACAAGGTGTTACAGGATTTTAATCTAAAAAAGTCATGGTATATTTGTCATGCTTTTATTTTATTAGGTTATAGATTCTGTAAATATTTTTCAGGGTGCTAAGATGGATAAATATTTTTTTTTTTTTGCTTAGGATATAATTTTAGGAGTTCCCCCAGTACTGAAAAGGTATGCTGTCCAGAAAAATACATTGTCTAGGTTGTGGATGGCTACAGCCTACACTTGGGGGGGGGGGGGGGTACATTCTGAAAGTGATGAGATACACTTCAACGTATCCTGGTTCTTCCTCTGTTTGAAGCCTTTATGTTTGTACTTGCAGATGAATGCAATGCTTCTCTTCATGGATCCTGATTTATGGAATAATCCAGATTTCAATCCCAGTTAAAGGAACTATACTAGTACATTGTTACAACCATGGTCCTGTAATACGTGACAGCTTTTGGTGTGAAGTATAAAACAGGCATGTTCAGTTTTACACATATACACATTAATACATCTATGTGTACATATTAATCTATATAACTAGATCTACATATAGAAAACAAAACAGTGGCAGACATTGTGGGGAAACAAAAAAATGCAGCAAAATGTAATATATTAGCAAACTGTAGAAGTCATCTTGTATAAGCTATGGCATGAAGGAATAATAGTAATTCTGTGAACAGAGCTGCAATGAACTGAAGGACACAGAAGAAAAAAGTCAACAACCAACAATGTCAGCCTTAACAATTTAAAGCGAAGTATGTTGGCACCCGCATGCTGTTGCACTGATCAGAAAATGCATTTTCAAAAATATTACTGATCTCTCCTCTTGCAAACAAATCTGTTTTGAGCATCTGATTTTTAAAGACCTGCCATGGAAGTTACCAAAGCAGTGATGCATCTAGTGCTCTACTTACTAAACAGTAACACACAGTATAAAGTTTTGCCTTATTTTAACAGCTTTATCAAAATATTTTTATTTTAAGAACTGCCAGCAATTTGTTATGGTAACATTTATATATGTTTAAGATATTTCACAAAGCAAGGAACACGTAGTCTATCCTATTAACAAAATTCTAGTTGAATGTTCAAGGATTTGATTAATGAAATATATCAACAGAAAATAGTGATACACAAGTAAAACAATATATAATTTGTGAAATAAATATTCCCCTACAGAGTAGGTTGGGTCTCTTGTACTGCAAAAAAATAATCACAAAACCATATTAAGCTTCTTTAATTCTCTGATTATTACAGCCAGATGAGGCAATATTTTACATTCCCACATGGCACCATGTTATACGTTCTGGAGCGGAACTGTAATAATCATCTGCATTTCTTTATCTCTTATGAAGTATTTCTGGAATAGAGTTCAAAGAAAACAGGAATATAGATCACATCATTAGATGCTACAACTTCACATGAAATGCACTATGCTGTACTTGTTAGAATAAACCCAATTAAAAACAAACACAACCAATTATGAAAGCCTAATTTTTTTCTTGCATGGTGTATGTAATTAGGGAAGTCGCTTGCCAGGAATAAAAAAAAAATATTCTCTAGAATCTGGTAAATGTCAGTTATCACATTCACAAATTTGTGTGAAGAGATGCCAGTCATTAAAAATTGGAGTTTAAGTAAGGAAAGTTACAATCCTAGCTTGCACAGCTGCAGTGCAGGCTGAAACGAATGTTCAAGATAGCTCTGTTTACAGTTCTGTCTTGTGAATAAGTACAGCATAATAGGTCAGTTGTTTTCTTAATGGCTGTACAGCATGCCAACTCAGAAATATACTTAGGTATGCAAATACAATATGTTAAAAGTGATCACAATGAAGACATGCTATAAAAACAGAAAACAGCTACAGAATGCTATCAAAGTAATAAGCTCTTAGATGCAGGCTGCAGCCTACTCACAGCTTAGAATACCATCACCAGATTTTTATTATGGACTTTATGAAAAAAAAGAAGTATAGAAAAAGTGACATACCTGGGAAAAGTCATGCCTGATGCACGTAATGTAGAATCGATAAGCATACAAGGGACATGAGGAGTTTTGGGGGGATGCAGTAAGAATCTGCTGGCTTGCTTATACCTCTGGAAGGGGAATGACTGACCATTGCTGCAATGACCTCTAGTACAGCCACTGAGTTGGCGCAACAGCACTGTAGGACACAGCAAACCCATAAGTGCACCATCCTGGTAGCTAGAGCATAGCATGCATGTTTGTGTATGTGACACAACCAGTATTGTGTACTCAATCAGAGTTGAGTGGATTATGGGAGAAAATTCCTCCCACTACTGTTGTATAGGCAACAATGGCCTGTAGCTCTCAGGTAGCTCTCTAGTATGGGGATAGCTAGGATCTGCCCTTAAATGAAGACGGTAGTTTGGTGAGCTAAAACAAGACTCTAAAGGCCACTGAGTTAAAGGCAGATAGGAATGGTGAGGTTGCATGACCAAATCTTCCATTAGGGCTGCCTGGATGATAGATTCGCCCAGTGAACAAAGAGAATCTGATGAGCAAATATCACTAGGGGAAGCGCATAAAATAATTATAGAAATTATTTTTGATTCGCTGATTGAAGCAATGGTCCATTCTCCTATGCGAACAAAATTCAAGATAAGAGTTTGAGGAAGAAGCTGTAGCAACCATAAGGCACTTCCTGAATTACAATGTAAAGCAAACATGAAAGTAGTATACAGAGTCGGAACACCACAGATGGTGAATGACATACTCCACATGCTGAATATAAGATGCATTGTCTCTGTCTTCTGCAAGGTACTGTCACTGACCACTGGTCTTAATGGCAAGGACAATGCATGTAGTCCCATCTCATGGGGTAGAGTTGTGAGCTAGAAGATTTTTTAGTATGAACTCTGTGAAACAGGCAAAAAAGTGTTATCAACCATAAAGAACAAGAAAAGAGCACATCAATAAAGATACTAAAGTTTTTCACATTCTTCTGGTTTCTCAGCAGGTTGGGGACCTGGAAAGCTACAAAAAAAGAGGTTCTGTCTTACAATAACATTCCATCTGTGTTGTTGATCTTCATTCATTCATTACTGATGGGTTATCAGTTCCATCCACGGAACCGAGCCAGCCTTATACCAAGCTCGCGTCAGCCAAAAACTCTCGACCCAAGATCCTACCCACAATGCTCTGCTCTGTTACCTCATATCAAGTTTGCAAGTTGATAGACAAAAGTAGAGGCTACCTCTGGTCATAACAGACCTACAAGAATGGAAAAAGGAGCATATGAAATCCACCAGGAACCTCCAGAGGGGGACGGAGGGTGAAGAGTAATGAACGAATGAAGATCAACAACACAGATGGAATGTTATGGTAAGACATAACTTCTTTATCTCATGTTGTTAATCTTCATTCATACCTTACTGATGAGACAGAGTCCCCAGCTACCTGTATCCCTGGGCGGCCCTCATGGAAGAACATTCCTGAGCACCATGGAAGCAAAATAAGCTCTTCCTCTGGAGGCCAAATCCAATTTGTAATGAAGGATAAAAGTATGGGGGTTGGCCCAAGTCGCAGCTGAGCAAATGTTATTGAGGGAAGCCCCAGCATGGAAAACTGCTGAAGTTGCCATAGACCATGTGGAATGGGCTTTCACTTTGTGAGGCAAGATGATGTTGTTCTTGTTGTAGATGAAGGTAATGCAATTTCTCAACCATGATGCTAATGTAACTTTAGAAACAGGACAACTTAGTCTTGGTCCAGAAAAAGCCAGGAATAGTTGGTCTGATTTACGGGTAGATTTTGTTCTGTCCAAATAAAAATGGATTTGCCTGTGAACATCTAGGGAGTGCAGGCAATACTCTCCCTTGTTAGAATGATTAGGAAAAACTACTGGGAGGTCAATAGACTGGTTGCTAGAGCGCTCTGACACCACTTTCTGTAAAAAGGAAGAATTAGTTCTCAGTGAGACTCTATCCTTATGGAAAATAAGGCTTGAAGTTCTGACAGACGTCTGGCCGATGTGATAGCAACCAGAAACAAAGTTTTCCAAGAGAGGTACTTTAAATCGCATGAAGATGCAGGTTCAAAGGGGGGTGCTGTTAGGACTTGCAGAACCAAAGCAAAGTCCCAAGGTTGCACTGGTTCTCTAAAGGGAGGTTTTAGGTGAAAAACGCCCTTCAAGAAAGTCTTACAGAGTCTGTGTGACATGAGAGAAGAGTGCTGGAAGCCAATGTGGAAATTAGAAATGAACACGAATAGTAGAGGCTGATAGCCCAAACTGAAAGAGATCTGATAAGTAATATAATACCACTGAAACTGGGGCTGACAAGGGATTCCAATTGTTTGTTTGCTACTCATAAAGTAAACCTTTTCCATCTGCGGAGATAAGTTAGCCTGGTGGAGGATTTATGAGATGCAATAAGAATATTGCACACCAGGGAGGAGAAGTTATCCTGCCTAGCAATCACTGGAAGTGGAAAAACCAAGCTGTCAGCTTCAGGTTTGTTAGACTGGGGTGGGTCAGACCCTGTGGATGGGAGATCAACGTCAGAGTTGGATTGAAGATCCGTGGACGATCTAGCAGGTGAGGCCAGAGGAAGGGGAACCAAACTTGTTGAGACCGATATGGAGCAATGAGGGTTACACTTTGCTCTTCAACTTCTGTACTTTCTTCAAAAATTGGGAGATGAGGGGTAGAGGAGGGTAAGCATAAAGCAGACCCGAGGGCCAAGCATGGACTAGAGTGTCTCTTGGTGACTGATCCCGAGGGGGGATCAGGGCAAAGTAATTGCTGTACTTCAAAACACAGTAAAAACAGATTCCCAACAGGAACAAAAAACTTGGAAAATAAAGAAATAATCCCAACAACGACCTGGAACACACCAGCTTTATTGACAACAAAATGTTCCTTCAACTAAGCGCTTTCGCCAGTAATTGGCTTCATCAGAGTCAAAGAAACCTCTAACTACAACAGAATAAATAGTGAAAAAATGTTTTTACAAACACTTAATTAGTTCATTGATAAGCCAATCAGCCATAAAATAACATTAGGTGAACCGCCCTTAAAAAAAGTGCTTAGTGCGAATCACTTCATCTAAAACAAATAAAAGAATCCATTTAACAATGCGTATAATACCTAGCCAAATTTAAATATCTCCACTAAGTTCCACAAACCACAAAATTGGTTGATGTTTTGCCAGTAGAAGCAAGTGCCCTCTCCATGGCCTGGAAGGCTGGACAACCTGAAGAGGGATAGGAGCCTGGAACAGAGCATGACAAACTCAGAACAGGGGTCATACCCCACTCCAACGAGGTGACCCCCAGACCAGGAGTCTCAAAAGGACTGTGGAACATAAGGGAAGGAGGATTCCTGGAGGGTGCCATAGAAAAAAATGTCATCAAACCAAGAACACTTACCCCCACGGCACAGCCGCTAGACTGAGAAGGGGCCAGTGCCCAGTACACCGAAGGCCACAAGGATGACTCTGGCTCCAAAGCGAGGTCCACTGTTGGTGTCGAAGGAAGGGAAGCTGTTGTCAGAGGAAGGGGCTTCGATACTTCCCTTGAAGTCAAAGGAGGAGTGTAAATAGGAGTCTGTGGAGAAATACGGTCACCTGCAAGAGGGAACGCAGCTTTAGATGGGTGAGAGAGTCCTCTGGCCACAAGCAACTGGTCGACAATCCACAACACATCCTGTTCTGACCTCATAGAGAGACCTGATGGAGATTCTGGCCTGTCTAAAAAGGGGCTGTACTGACTTCCCACAAAAGGATCCAAGGAGGGAGAGTACTTAGTTCTTGCGTGTTTGTGTGGAACAGAGGGTGTCTGTACTGAGAGAATGGTGCCAAGGGTATCTGCACTGACAAAGGTGGTGCCATAGTCGTCGATGGTGTCTGCACCATGAAGGGCAGTGTGACAAATGTCTGCACCGAAGAATACGGTGCCGTCGAAGAAGGTGTCTGCACCGGTAACGACGATGCCGAAAGTCACTGCACTGAGCAGGTTGGTGCTGAAGGCATCTGCACCCTAGAGGGTAGTATTCCAAAAGTTGACTGCGTCAGCAAGGATGGAGCCGAAAGAGTCTGCACTAATGGTGCCGAAGGAGACTGTACCTGAAAAGACGGTGCCAAGAGGGTCTGCACCGATGTCAGCGGTGTCAAAAAAGGCTGCACCGAAACGGTCAGAAGCGTGTCTGCACTGGGAAATCCGGTGCCGGTGGTGATGAAGTAGATATAGCTGGAGTGAGAATAAACTGGGGTGGTGCCGAGGCTGGGGCCGAAAGGACCACAGATGGTAGCGCCGGGCCGGAGATTTTTATCTTTTTGTGAGTCGACTCCTTGTGATTTCCAGAGGGAGATGAAGTGAGCGACCTCAAGGAGGAAGAAGAAGAATGTCTCTTACGAAGTTTAGAAGGAGGTGGTGAGCCCTTCGACCCACAGATAGCCTCACAGAAAGGAGTGTTAAGGAGTCCTTTTAGAATAAGTTTATTCTTCCTTTCATTTAGTGTCCTAGTCGAAAAATTACTACAAATCCCACATGGAGGGTCCACTGAAAGGTGAGAAGCATTCAGTCAATAAACACACAAATCATGGCCATCAGAAAGCAGTAACTTATGGCCGCATTCTTTACACTGTTTGAAACCAACAGTACTTTTCTTATCCAACATTGTGATATCAAGGAGAAACTACACTACTAAAAAAGGTCAAGAAACTACCCAGAAGGGTAAGAAAAGGGAGAAGAAGAATTACCAAAGATGGTAATGGAGAATTACCTCAAAGGGAAGAAAAAGGAAAATACTACAGGGAGAGAGTCTCAAAGTTGCGATAGGGTAAATGGATAGAGATGGTGAAGAACTGAAAACTTTCTAAACACTAATAGACAAACTTCAAAAAGGTAAACACTTAGCTGAGAGGGAAAGCTTGACATGGCTGTACAGCAATGTGGCAAACGAGATCTGCGCTAAGAGAGCAGAGCATTCTGGGTAGGATCTTGGCTTGAGAGTTTTTGGCTGACGCGACCTTGGTATAAGACCGGCTCAGTTCCGAGGATGGAAAAGATAACCCATCAGTAAGGAATAAATGAAGATTAACAACATCAGATCATGATTTCAATTGCATTTTGTTATTTCTTATTTTAAATATATCAAATGATAAAAGTCTAAGTAGAGTGTTAATTTTGTTGGCTCAAAGGGTACATACTGACCTGCAATTAGAAAAAATGTGGGGAGCTGAGTGAGTACTGTGGCTGCCCCTTTCAAAGAGAGAAATTAATGCATTTTTGTTTGCTGCTAATAAATGCATCTTCAAGAGGAAAAGGTATGAAATGTACCTTTATAATTTAGGAGGTACCTTATGTTTATCACGGCTTCTTCCTAAAACTCTTCACGTGATGTTTGTCAGTCCTTAAAGCACAACTGTCCAGCTGACTCTACAGGCAGAATGTTGTTTGGCCAGGAATCAGCTTTTAGGGGCAAACTACTGTGCCTTGTTGCAGCTAATAAATGCCTGTGGTTTTATCTAGTTATCTAACCTGTGGGAAGACGAGCTTAAAAGCAACCATTTTTCAGTTTATTGTACCTTGCGGTCTACACCAACAATTTTTTTTCCATTGCTCCCACAATCTTCTGTTCCTATAATTAGACAGGTATTTTCACCTCTTTAATATCTGATTCTTATTTTATTTTTATTTTACATTTGTTGACCGGGCTGGTCCAAGTGGATTTGAGTCCATTTTCAGTAGAGGCCCGGGGAGAAAAGCTCCAAATACATATACTGATAAACAGAATTACATCTTTAGTTTGTGAGCATTTGTAAAAGCAAGTTCTTACAGATGAAACAATTTGGACTTAAATACATTCTAATGGAATACAAATTGAGCAGAAAAGTAAGTTACAGAATAAAATTAGTACGCAGAAAAAATGGAAGCACTAGAAGCAAATGGAATGTTAGTCAGGGTTTGTGCAGGGGCAGAGCCAGCGGGTACTAAGGTAAGTTTTGAGCTGGGTTTTGAAGCAGTGATGAGCGGAGATGGCAGAGAGATGGTCAGGAAGAGAGTTCCAGGCTTTTCCTATAGTGTTGGAGAACAAGGAGTTACCTGCCAAGTTGTTGGATTTACAAGTTGCTATAAGAAGTTTGTTAGAAGAACATAGGCTTTTGATGTTGCAGTAAGGAGTTATAAAGGAAGTGAGCATATATAGGAGTGTTAGTAGGTTTGTACAGGATTTTTTGGGCTAAGGAGAGTTGATGAAATAAGATCAGATTTTGCAACTCAAGCCATCCTAATTTCTTTAAGTTTATGCAATGGTGAGTTCTAAAAGTACAGCCAGAAGAAAATCTGGCGATACTGTTGTAGACAGCAGACAGTTTGTTGAGGTTAGTTTTGGACAGGTAAGTGTAAATAGGAGAGGCGTAAAGGAGGGTTGAAACCAGGTGGGAATGGGCAATGGAAGTTTTGGCAAGTGGAGTAAGGAATGGTTTTAATCCTATAAAGGGAGCCTAGTTTTCGGTTAACTAATTTTATAGTGTTATGTGAGAGTCAAAGGATAGGTTGTTGTCTATCTCTACACCAAGGAGCCTGGTAGAGGGGTCTGGTGATATGCTGGTGTCATTATTAGACAAGACAGAGAAGTTGAGAGGAGGGGATTTTCTGGTGGGGGAGAAAAGTAACAATTTGGGGTTTTTTGGGGTTTAAGATTAGACATTGTTTTAGGAACCATGTTTCAACAGTTTGGAAAGTCTGCTGGGTGATAGAGTGCAGTTCAGAGGGGGTGAGGCAGAACAAATCAAAGAATCATCATCAGCATACTGTATACAGGTTGCAAAGGGAATACTGGTTTGCAGATCATTAATAAAAATAGAAAACAGAAGGGGGCCAAGAATAGAGTCTTGGGGAACTCCGAGGGTAATGGGAAGGTGGTTGGATAAGTTATTATGCCAGAGCAGTGCCTGTTGTCTGTTATGAAGATAAGAGTAGAACCACTTTATGGCACAAGAGTCTAGTGCTAATGTTTTCATTAAATTTATTAGTATCTGGTGATTGACCATATTGAAGGCTTTGGATAGATCAATGAAGAGAGCAGAGGTAAGGATATTATTATTCCGATTTTTGTTGATGCAGTCAGTGAAGGAAAGGAGGGCAGAAGTGGTGCTGTAGAAGGGTCTGAAGCCATGCTGACAGTTGGATAGGAGGTTATTTAACAGGTGATTCAGTAGCTGTTTTTGGATGCATTTTTCCATGATTTTAGCAAGGGGGAGCGAAGGGCTATGGGTCAGTAATTAAGACAGTTCTATTGAGTTTCCACCTTTATGTAGGGGAATAATATGTGAGATTTTCCAGAATGATGGAATGTAGCCTTCAACAACAGTTCTGTTAATCAGGATGGAAATAGGACAGGCTAATGGTTTGGCTGCAATTTTTAGATATTGGGGAGGTAGAAGGTCAGCAGATTGTGAGGAGGCTTTAAGTTTGTGGAGAAGAGAGCAGATAAGGTATGTGGGTACTGGTTGCAGTTGAAATGAGGGAATAGAAATGCTAGGGGAGGTGGGCTGAGATGATATATCGTGGGATAGTTGGTTAGATGGAGACTGGACAGTTTCAGTGAAGAATGTATTAAAGGCATCAGCAGTTTGTTTTGGGTTGTTCTGGGAAAAGCCTAAGAGGTATGGGGTGTCAGAGTGGCCAGTCTTTAAGAGTCTATTTATACCTGCCCAAAACTTTTTTGGATTTTGATGGTTAGTTTCTTGTAAATGGCAGTAGTAATTTATTTTGTCTAGAAGTACGGCTTTTTGTGTAATGTTTCTTATTTGTCTAAATTTAAGTTGGTCAGTGGGATCTTTAGTGCTAAGGTATTTGGTCCAGAGCTTATTTTTCAGAATAATTTTATGCCATGTATCTTTTGAAAGCCAAGGGGCTTGTTTTGAGCGAATTCTGACAGATCTTATAGGGGCATGAGAGTCTAGTATAGATATGAACTTTAAGCTGAAGTAAGCTACAGCATCATCTAGTGGCAGGAGTTTAAGAGGAGACCAATTTGTAGCTCTTAGTTCAGCTAGGAAGGATTCAGGGTTAACGTTTCTATTTGTTCTGACCATTTTATATTTAGCAAGGTTAGGGGTAGGAGTTTTATGTCTAATTAAGTAGGTGAAGGCATGGTCACTTAAGTCATCAGGTAGTGTTCCTACTGTATAATTTTGGTGGTGACTATTTATCAGAATCCAATCCAATGTGCTTTCTTTGTTATTAGATTTGTTATTTCTGGTTGGGGTGTGAATGGTTTGTGAAAAGCCATGGAGATTTAAGGGGGGACTCCTGAGGAGCAGGTTTTCCAATCTATATTGACATCACCCAGTAGTATGGTTTCTTGTGGGAATTTAATAGAGAGCCAACTAAGGATTTCTTTGAAGGTATTAATATTATTTCCAGGTAGAAGGTAGGTGCATATAATATAGATGGATTTGTGGGTATTAAGGTGTAATTTAGAGGTCAGGATTTCAGAGTTACTAACAGAGGGAGGCTTTTCATGAATAACAGTAATATGCATACCGGTTTTATAGAGAATTGTTAAAGCACCACCCTTTTTGGCTTTACGGTCTAGTCTTAAGATATTGTAACCCGGGGGGAGTAATTTCCCTGTCTTGGAGTGTTGGTTTGAGCAAAGTTTCAGATAGGCAAAGGATGTTGAATGAGTGTACATAAGCAGTGCATGGAGCTGGGCAATTTTATTATTAATGCTGCGGTTGTTAAGGTGAGCTATAGAGAGAGAGTTTGGGATTTTGGAGGGAAAGTTAGAGCATAAGGGTGGAGAATAAAGGGGGTTTATAGTAGCAGTGTTATTTGGACCAGGGTTCGGATGAATGTCACCTGCTAGAAGGGAGAGAAGTAATCTTATTTTGGTGTCAGAGGGTTTGGAGTAGATGTATAACAATTTTCTGTATGCCTGGTTAGTGTAGATAATGTGGAACCTTCTATGACATTTTGCAAGAAGGTAGCTAGGAGAATAAATGTTGTTTGAGAATGGTTGGAATGTGTTTTGTGAAGGTGGGCTAGTATGTTGAGTGAAAGAGTGTTCTTTGAGTCTAAGTAGTTCATATGAGGTTAGAAGGTATGATAGCATAAGGACAGGAAGAAGTGAGAAAATAAGGATATGTTTTAAATTATTACAGTTCAGAAGTGGAGGCATAGTGATAGGGATGTATATGAAGGAAATGTGGGAAGTAGAAACGAAAAGAAAAAGTAGAGGAAGTGAAGGAATAAAGAGAGTATGTGTTACAATAGACAAGAATAGGTATTGGATGAGCAAGAGAGTGGAGTAATGTGTGACTGGTGTGTTGAAAGGAGGAAGTGGTTTGAGAAGTATAAGGTTAGGACCCCTGGGGGTGGTTAGGAATTGGGGTTAGGGTAGGGGAGTGGAGTGAGCCCGCAGGGCAAACAGAGTGGGTTAGAGCAAGTAAAGGATGAGAATCTAACAGACAATCAGTAAGCAACCAACAATAGAAGAGCACTAGATAGTTCCAGGTAAGTGGGTAATACTACTACAATATTTTGTTTGCAAGGGATAGAGGTGAGTGGATTGGGTGATTGAGGGGTAAGTACAAGAACAGTCAGATGCAGGAACAAGGAGAGTAAAAAGAGAAGAAAGAAATAAGCAGTAGTGAGGGGTTGAATACTGGAGAGGGGGAAAAGGGGGAATATAACACAAGCAAGTAAAGGATGTCACCTAGTGGACAAAGGTAGAATTAGAGTCAGCTGGTAAAGTAGAAAGATAAGAAATGGGTAAGGTAGTGTTTGGTTACAACGGAGCAGAAAAGGGGGAGAGCAGGGTCTGGCTGCTGGGTACCTGACTCAGGCGACAACCCTTTAAATATACACTATAAAAAGGTGATAAAAGACAGTTTAATACACAGTGTGGTTGGGGTCAATATACTTCCTTGAATCCTTTAGAAGGAAGGACTTAGAGAATAGGATGAAAATATCCTCAGAGTGCAGCTCAGATGGCAGGATTTATTAGATGGGGGTCCTTATTGACCAGGCAGGTAGGTTCTCAGTCTTTAATGAAGGAAGGAGGTTGACAGCTATGTGGGTTAGAAAGAGAAAAATAACAACTAAGTGAAAGGCCAGCAGAGTTTCAGTATAGAGCTAAATACAGTTAAGGTAAGAACACAGAATAAACCAATGTAAAAAGCACTTAACACAAGCACTAACAAAGCACTTACTCAAAGGTAACATTGTACACCACAATACTACAGTAGTTAAGATTAAACATAGATGCAGGTACAGGTTATATGTTAAAAACGTCTACATAAACTACGTAGAAACAATCTAATTATGCAGCCTTCCTGAAGACACTGGAGAGTATAAATGTCTCTCCAAACACCATCATATTGGGTGACTTCAACTACTCAAACATAGACTGGGAACATTACTCAAGCCCCAACACCCTAGCCCAAAGGTTCCTTGAGTTCATAAACTCAAATGCTATGGAACAACTAGTCACCATTCCCACAAGAGGAGAAAATATACTAGACCTGATCATCACAAACATGGGGACAAAATGCTCCACACCGGAAGTATATCCCTCATTGGTGAGATCAGACCATAAATTAATCTCACTGGAGATCCACATCCCGCCCCACCCCAGCAAAAAGACCACAGTGAAGAACTTCTCAAAAGCAAACTTCACACTTCTTAAGACTGGAGTGGTATCCTTCAAGGCCCCCGAGCCAGTGGAAACCACAACCCACGCTGCTGAAACCCTTACAAATGCCTTCTACAAGCACCTCCAGGAATGTATGGATCAAGCAATCCCTAATAAAATCAAGACCCTTTCCACCAAAGGCAGGCGCCCGGTCTGGTGGACTCCAGCCATAAACAAACTCTACAACAAGAGGAGAAAGCTACTACATGACAGAGCAAAATCCTTAAATGGGAAGGCATCTCTGATCAATACTAGCAAAAATCTACGATCACTCATAAAATCATCCAAGGCCAACTTTGAGAGAAAAATCGCTAATGACACAAAAGACAATCATAAAGCCTTCTTTAGCTATGTTAGAAACCTGGGTGGAAACTCCCAGATATGCTCAGAATTAGTCCAAAATGATAAAAAAATCACTGAACCCACAGACATTGCCAACATACTGGCAGACAGGTTCAGTGCAAATTTCTCCCCTCCCTCCCCCCCAAAAGGAGAAATATCTATCCCACCAGAGTCTAGCCTCCCAAACATCTCAGATGCCCAGGTGAGAGCTGCTCTCTCTAAAGCAAAAACACAGCATCAATGGGACCGGACGGTGTCCCCGGATGTGTGCTACACGAACTCAATGAGGAACTAAACCCACACATAAGGCTGCTGTTTAATCTTAGCCTTATTACAGGATACGTACCCAAAGAATGGCGTACGGCAACTGTGGTCCCACTCCACAAAGGCGGTGCTTCTACGGACCCTGGAAATTACCGCCCCATAAGCTTGACGAGCCTGGTCTGCAAAGCTATGGAGAGGATCATAATGGAACTCATAAATAAAGACATTGGGGACCTACAGACACTGGATCCTACCCAATTTGGCTTTGTCAAGGGCAGATCCTGCCTCTTGAACTTGGTCGACTTTTTTCGAAACAGTCACTAAGGCCATTGATGAGGGTAAGGCAGTTCACACAGCCTACCTTGACCTAGCAAAAGCGTTCGACACAATACCCCACTCGGGCATCATAGGAAAGCTCACCAGCTTAGATGTAAACCCATATGTCACAAGATGGGTTGCAAACTGGCTCAAGGACAGAACACACAGGGTTAGAGTTGCTGGTGCCATGTCAGACTCTAAGCTGGTCACGAACGGTGTCCCACAGGGCTCAGTCCTGGGCCCCCTCTTGTTCGGCATTTATTTTTCTGAAGTGCAGGCAAACATATGGGGATTGTGGTTGACAAAATTTGCAGATGACTGCAAACTGGGCACCATAATTGACACTCCATCAGACACAGACATCCTCCAGAAAGGTCTCATAGAAATGGATAACTGGTGCCAGAGCCATGGCCTTAAGCTAAATGCCAAAAATGTATAGTCATACCCTTTGGGAAAAACAAGGTATCCCTAATTACCACATAGGTGGTAATCCATTAAACACGGAAGAAGTTATCAGGGACCTGGGGACCCAAGTTGACAGTAACCTCTCTTTTGACACTCACATTGCCAAAGTGGTTAGGAAGACCTTCTACATTGCCCACCTGATCATGAAGGGATTCACATCCAGATCAGGAGAGGTCATTGTACCCCTGTACTCTTCACTTATCAGACCAATGATTGAGTACAACGCCCCATTCGGAATGTACCTTACCCGACACCTGCAGCAGTTGGAAAGACCCCAAAAGTTCCTCACCAAAAGGATAAAGGGGCTCAAACATATGTCATACGATGCCCGACTGAAGAAACTCCAGCTCTATTCAGTCGCATACCGTCTGCTCAGAGGTGATCTGTGCCTGACATACAAGGCCATGTCCAACCCGGAATTAATGGACATGCTCTACCTCAAAAAATCCAAATCCACCAGAGCCACGAGAGCAAGAGACTTAAACCTCAACACGGATATAAATAGGACGTGCTGGAGGGACAGATTCATCAACCAGAGACTCCCTATACTATGGAACAGAATCCCAGTCCATGTGAGGCAGAGCCCCTCACTGACTCTGTTCAAGAGAAATCTTGACGAGTGGATGGGAGATCGTAGGTTTACCCCGGGAATCATCTCTGTATCACTGCTGGACAGAGGCACAGCAAATTAATGGGTACAGTATTCTCATCCTAAGGGGTGGTGAAAGCCACACACACTCTGGCTAGGCTTATAAATGCCCTAGGGCAGATAGCCTAGTATGAACCTATGAACCTATGAAGAGACAGGTAAAGGAACAATGCAAAACATTACAAATCATTGCAATTTGCAAGTATAGTACATACTCAAAGTGCAGTTCTAAAAGACTGCTAGGCAGGAGTATCTAGAATAATGCAGTAGATAACAAAAATCAGTAAAATATAAGTGAGTCAAAAATTAAAAAATAAATATAGGCCTGAAGCAATCACAAGAAAAAGCTATTGCGCCAAACAATTTAAATTCAAATGGCAAAGGGGAAATAAACAAGTAAACCCTGAGCATTGGGTGTTGTCCATCTACCAATTCTCAGCGCTTCAGACAAACCAAATAAAGCAGTCTATATCCGTGCTGTTATGCTGTTCCTTTTCTGTTCTATTTACAGTAATCCTGTGGTACAATAAAAATCATCTATGTTGTGTGAGCAGCAGATCAGCAGATTACTCTGCCTCGCCTTTAATACATCAGTGTACTTCACAGATTACTACTGTCTCAATCTAGACTGTTGCAATTTTTTAGTAAAATCCCTATCCTGGACAGTGCCAGGAGTTTAGCTGTTGAAGGAATTTAGCACCATAAAGTTTATTTTCTGCAGAGAAAACAATATATGCTTGATCCACATTCCATTATATAAGGTTAGCTGGTCTACAGTATTCCTTACCTGTGTAGCATCCCAGCTCACTGGTACCTCCTAATACCCCTTGGATCATAGGACACTACTGCGTCTTCCTTTCTCCTATAGTTAGCTCCTATTATTAGACGGCCAGAGACAACCCATGTTCCCTGACACATATCATCAATAGGTTTTAGTGGGGGACTTTGAAATTTTCTGGATGGCATCCACACCAAGACATCGCATATTTATGCAGTGCTCTAACAGATCATGCCCCGCACACACCTTCATCTGGGCTTTGTGCATATATGCCCCCTTAGTAGTATACTAGAGTACTTCAGTATACAAAGTAATGCATACTTAGACTGAGATTCATATAGTAAGGGCACTGTGCCACACCAGTACAGGGAAGTTTAGACATACTGCCTTACATGAACATTATGTATACATGCAGGCTTTGAAACATTTGTATTCTGGTAAATTTTCAATCTATTTTAGTGAGCTGACTTCAGAGAAATGTGATTTAGCCTTTTGGCATTCATTCGAATGTCAGGAAACCAAAAGGCTGCTTTAGTCATGTGAGCAGACTTTTGGTTATGAAATTTACACGATATACAAAAAAGTTCTTCTACAAAAGTAGACCTTGTTTCCGACTGCATGGACCACATATGTATGCATGACATTTTCAGACAAGCAGAACTACCAGTTAAGCAGCATTCCACCTCCCCCCATGTCATACACATAAGCGTAAGAGGTAAAAAGCAGTAGGATCAATGGACAACATTAAAACTGGTTAAAGGCTGCATTTTAGAACATTCTGCCAAGCCTCTCAATCATATCTAGTTGCAGCATCTGAAGGACAGCTTATTAAGAAGTATCTTCTGAATGCAATTTACAGTGCCTTTCATCTCAGTTTCTAGTAGGCAGCTACAGATTGCTATATAAAGTACTTGCATGACCATGACCTCTTATCTTCTGAATGTTATGATTTACAAAACTAAACGAAAAGCAACACAAAATTCACAGAACACACTGACTTACACTGTGTATTTCACCATAAATCAGAAATATCCCCAAGAAAAGTTCAACTCGTCAGTGTGAGTCCCAAAAATTATCACAATGAATTCAGTGTCAGTACCAAGAACCCTTCCCAAAAACTGAGACTAAATTTACTAAGAACTTCACTCACACATTTGGCAGAATCACAGTAATGATGAACCTGAGTTGTAAAAATGCACAGATATAATGTGGCAGGACTGGAGTTGAGTGAATAAAGTAAAACATTAAACCTTTTTTTTTAACCAGTGATCTTGTAAGGAAAAAGTTGAAACTCGTAAAGACAACAAAACTGTAAAAATAGCCACAAGACAGACAAAAAGTAAAACAGGCACAATACAGACTCCTTTGTGAGTAAATGTTTAGTATAGGAGAAAATTTTACAATGAATGGGATTAAAAAGAGCAAAGCACACATCTCTATAAAATTTTCAGTAGCACAAGCAACCACATAAAGTACAAGATATGTTTTTATGAGCTCCTGTCAGTAGATCAAACAAAATCTACCAAAAGGAAGAATGCTGTATAATCTCACCAGAAAGAACTGCAAGTGTATCAGAATGTTGAGATACACTGGAAATACTTAGTATTTCAGTACTGTGTGTAAGCACGTGGACATGTATGCATGCAGTTGTTCTAGGGAGAAGGTTACTGTAAGGTGTACGTGTCTTATTTAGTGTTAGGTTTAGGGCTAGCATTACGGTTAGAGTTAACACACAAAGTACAGGTATAAGACTATCCTCACTGCTATCAATAACACTAGCACTAAACTCCCACCCTTGAAAGATATTACAGTTTATAATATTTATTCTGATAACCACATGAAATGACTGACAAAGTGAAATGGACTTCCTCCACGTACACACTGCTGTGACATAAACATACAAATGTAGACATGAGTAAAGATACCTTTAAAAAAGAAAGGTAAACTATCAGAAAAGTACAATGTTGCAGGTCAGCATAGGTCACTCCAACCTTTTCCAAGATTCTGAAGGGTTTCTGTCTTTGATATGCACATGTGCAATTAATGCATACATTATTTTGAGAGATCTTACATGCCATTCAAGGACTATATTAATTTCAAACTTTGTAAATGCACGTATCACCTAATAAGCAACAGATCAGGTATTAAATAAAAACTAAGAAAAGAATTGCTAATTAAGTTACAACAGCCTAAGGTTATTTTACCGCAGATGTAAAAACACTGAAGATATTGAATGACGTGTTTTGTAAACGTCCAGCTGATAATATACCAACACATGAAAGTAGGGAAGTCAATAAATGGCAGACTTCTTGAAACCCTTTACTAATTTTTTTCAAGTTTTCAAAAGGCAAAATTTGAACTCTGCCAGTCAGTGCCAACACATTCTAATGTTGATCAGACTTGCTATCTTCATAGCTAGATTTTTTTCCTGTAATATAATGCTGAAATATTTTATTAAACCGCCATTTGCAATTCCCTTAACACCACAGCCATTTGTTTGCCACTAAATCTATGTTTCCTTAAGTAACATTGATTGTTTGCTCGTCCATAAAATTTTAGTAGCAAAGCCTCACAGCTATACTAAACATGCACCTGTCAATGCTGAATGCTGGCTTGCAGTGCAGTAGCAGCTTTGCATTAGGATGTAAAGGAGTGTGTAGGAGTAGAAGGTGGATTGAGAATTAACACATCATGTACAGTGGACTGCATCATTTGTTAACATAGAAAATGTTACTGCAGAAAATAAAAGATTATCAAGGTGAAGCAACATGCAGCATTATAGTTTTACCGTTGTGCTCAGTGCTGTCAAATACAGGCAAGAGGATATTTCAGTTACAATTGTTTAAAAGAAATCTCTACCTTGGAATTCAGATTTTTTTTTCAATGTATTGTTGTATTTAGAGGTATTTGAATGCAATAACATCATTGCAAGTGCTTTTTGTAGCATGTTGGCAAGTTTCCCCATACTGGCCGTCTTCAAGCCTTCTGTATTAAATATATTGTTTCACTACTTTATGCTGCTGTTCATACAATACTTGCCAGTCTTTTTTACATTGTCTAGTTTGACATAAGAAAGTGATGTTCTATTCCTTACCACTGACGTAATGTGACTCTCAGGCATTTTACATATTGCCTGGAACATAATATTTTTCATTTTTCCCTGTAAGGATATCAATCTGTAGTCTTGCAAGTACTGATAGACCATCCCCAACTCCTCCTGAGGAGTCAAAAGTGTCACTACAGTGAATTGCTTGATCATATGGGAATATTAGCTGTTACTTCAAAGAACATCTTAGAAAGTGGCATGCAAGTAATTCTAATACTCCCCAATGTTTGCAGTGGGAAAATTCGTGCCTTTTCTATCCTGAATAATGGAGAAATAGAAATGTGTAAATTTGCTCAAAATATTTTAATGTGATAATTCCTGTCATGTTTTCACTTTCCTTACAGTGCAACAACTTCAGGAAATTATGCATCAAAATAGGAACAACCTTTTTTTTCTCCTCAATTTATCTTGCTATGAGATTTTTTAACAAGGCATCACATTTTCTCAACTTTGCTAGTGTACTGCTACTCTCTAAATTTGTTATATTATAGCATAGTAACAGTTCATCAAAACCTTACCCTTAAGGATGGTATAGTAGCACATGTTCTCTGTGCTGTGCATAAGCTCAAAATACTACAGTCTTCACTTGCACAATGCAGCCATGCTCCTAAGTGACATGGCCATCAGTGAACTGATGGCGATCAACATCACATTCAGGGTCTACAAACTGAACCTGTGCAATGCACACATGCAGTTACTCCTTTGCTTCCATAACAAGTGATCACTTCATCAAAACTACAATCTTTACTCCTTTGTTTCAGTATTTGTTGCTTACTTAATCAAAACCATAATCCTTGAGCAAGACACACCAGTAGATAATTTCTATGCTGTGCATACGTCTGCAATACTATTGCCTGTAAAGATGTTGCGCTTACACAAAAAGTAAACTTCCAACATGTGGAATACTGTGCAAAAAAGATGCAGTTAGTGACATAACATTTTCTTTTCCTCAATACAACAAAGGTAGTGGAGAAAACACCCATCAAAACTGACACACTGAACATCTTTTAACAGCAGCTGCTGACATCAGCAAAACTGAGGACTGCCAATGTAATATTGTGGGCACTACCTGATAGGAAAAGCTACAGATTTTCTTCTATCGCTTGTATTTTAACTGTCAAAACATGCAAGATATTAAGCTTAAAATATGGGTGTTTTTTCCTGTCATATGATTGCAGAGGCAATGAAATGAATGTTTTACAAAGTACAGGCTGGTTTCTGGTAAGTAAGCCATACTTCAACAATGCTGTTGGGAGAAACAAAAACCTCAGGGTTGAGTTAAGGTAAAGGTGGACTTTTTCTTCAAAAGCATGTATTTTACTGTTGATCTGAAAAATGACATTGCTTTCACAAACTGTGTTGACAGTGGGAAATCAAGATATATCCTTTTCTGTTGATACAAAAATACATTCCATTTACAAATTATGTTGATTGAGGAAAAGTACCACTGAATGAACTGCAAATCATTATATGTTCACTACAACGTCTTAATGGAAATTATCTGTGCCACTACCTTTAAGTGACTTATTAGTAAGGCTTAATAGACTTCTGCAACTGATTTGTGGGGGCAAACTTTCTGAAAACTTAGCAGTCACAAATATTTCTGAAGGTGTTTCATCGGTATGCCAGATACCTGTCAGAATCAACAAGTTCTGCTTGTACAAGCCAGCACTTTACCAGACTAAGAAATACTGTCTTAATGAAATGCTCATGGGGCCTATGAATCTTGTGTTACTTTAATTCACTGACCACTAATGTAGCTAAATATTTTTCTAAAGGTATCTGAACTCAAAATAGAGGCACAAATGAAAAAAGTTTCAGAGGAGTCGCTTTTTCTTGCCCTTCTTGTCATGTATGGAATGTACAATCTTTTTGAAATATTGTCAGAAAACATTTAGGCTTCATCTAAAAGTTGCAGCAATTTGTGCTAGCAACTAAACGGTAGCAACAACAAAAATATGATGACTAATAAGAACTCTAGACTCCCTAGCAACACACTGACTTCTTCGCAAATGACTCACTAAAGCATGACTGTGAATGAGAAAAAAACCTTAGGAGTGTAAATAGAATTCTGAAAAAATAAGGAAAAAAAGCAATTTTGCAAGGGGGCAAGCTCCCTATATCCCACCAACTCAGAGGGTGTACCACCATGGGGAAAGGCAAAATATCTAGTAGACTGATAAGTTGTCATTCCAGGAATAGGCACAGCAGTCTCACACTTGTAATCAGCCAAACAGGTGTTGACTGTTAGCGTTTTTTGAACAAGCCTGACTTTCAAACTCTTGACTAATTAAACTTTACCTCATTTTGTCTGAGGGCATGGTTACCTCTCAAAACACGTTTCACTAAGAAATATATCATTTAGATCTCACTTTGGGAAATGTAGTGAGAAATATTCTCTGCCAGGGACAATCAGTGCAAAAGTCCTATTCTCACTTTACTCCCAAAAGAAACAAACATTGTAGAACTAGTGTTATTGTCTTACCAACTGCTCATATTGGCAGTAAAGTACCACAGTTTTCTGCAACAAATATTTTACCAATAAATATCAGGACATTTGTTTATTTGCATATATGTTTAAGATAGCCCTACACTACAACCATCCAATCATAAAAAAAGACAGGAACAATATAGTGCCAGTTTCCAAGAAATACAGCTGATGGACTTGGTTTCAATATTACTCAACATTAAATGACAAAACATGACCTTATCTGAATATCACTGTTCTCTTAATATTACTAGTAACACTAAAAAGCTCTGCTTATTATATTTAAATACTAAAAACCTCTGCCTGACTATACTCTGTTTCTCTCTGTCCCACGGGCGCCCCTCAGTAGTGTGCATAAATTTCCCTTAAACACATTCAAAGGTCCAAAAAAAAAAAAAAAAAATCCTGAAGCAGCTGCCTGCATACAGAGAGCGAAACCCCGTACAAACCAGTAAAAGCTAATGAAAGTCCTACTTTTACAAACAGACTGTGAGCAGTTTCCCTTAAACACATTCAAAGGTTCAACAAAAAAAACCTAAAGCAACTACCTGCATACAAGAATACGGAGAGCGGAACCCCATACAAACCAGTAAAAGTTACTGCAACTCCTGCTTTTATCAACAGACTGTGAGCAGTGTAGGTCTATTATACATTTTCTCTCTGTGATACTCCTACTGATTCTTCTGCTGTGAATACTACTGGACCCCCCCCCCTTTTCCTCCCATTTACTGTAACAAATACATACATTTTTCCAAAGCTTTGCATTTATTTTATAGCCTTTTATTTTATTTACCATATATATTACATTTATTTTATATTCTTATATTTTATTCTCCCATTTATTGGAACAAATATATACAATTTCCCAAAGCTTTGCATTTATTTTATATTCTACTTCCCTCATGCTCTACTAAATCTGCTTTTGAGTTCACATAGATAAACAGATGCCTTTAGGTACTGACCTGGGCTAGCTGGTTGACTGTTTTTCGCTTCTCACAGCTTTCTCCAAGTCCTGGTTTCTAGCCCCCTCCCTTTTCTTGTTCTCTTAACATAATTCTATTGCAAGTTTCCTAGCCCTGTCAAACCTGCTTTCTCACAGCTGTCTCCAAGCCCTGGCTCTTAGCCCCCCCATTCTCTCAGTCTCCTAACATAATCTTATTGTAATCTCCCAGCCTTGTCAATCCTGTCTATTCCCTCCCTCTTCCTCTTGAGAGTTTACTTATTCCTCCCCTGAGCTGCGGTGCCATCTTTAAATACTTAGTTTTCTTTCCAGATAGCAACTCCGCAGTTTTTTTCAACCCGCTCCATTCGTGGTCATTCATGCTCCCTTGCCTTACCTCATTCCCACCCACCCCCACATCAATTACTTTTATACATACTCCAGCTCCTCCCTCTACGCCACCACCCAATTATCACCCCTCCAATTTCCCTCTCATTACACAAGCCACACCTCTTCACTTCCCCTCACATTACACCATTAGCCACACCTACAACCAAACCCACACATACCCAACATCTTAACTCACCTCATCACTACCCTATCACTACAACCTCTTCTCCACCACCACATCTTATTATTGCACACTAATTCTCACTCCTTTAGTCACCCACATCCCATACAATGTCCATCTCTACTATCACTACTCTACTTACCTTATCACTCTCTTTCAATATCCTACTACATCTAACCTCTCTACATCTTTCTTCCACCTCTTCCTCCAACTGCCCATTATCCTCTCTCCCCATACAGTCTGAACACACCACTTCCTTCTCACAAATTTCAGCCAGCCTTTACAACACAATCATATTATATACCAGAGTAAAAGTCCTCCGCCACCATCACCACAACAATAATATTTTCTCTCTAAATTATCCAATCAAAGTAAAACAGAAACTAGAATACACTACTCTCTTATATCCTGTAACAAACCTATCGCTATGCAGGGACATACAACCCAACCCGGGTCCCATCTCCTCTCCTCTGCAACCCCCCCCCCCAACTCCCATAAATCAATAAACTTCACTACAAGTAACCTACAAAGCATCAGAAATAAAATACCTGACTTCCATGCATGGATAGCCCACAACAAACACGATATTATTGCCACAACTGAAACATGACTAAAACCCTATATTAAGTACACAGAATTCCTTCCCCCAGATTTCGCCTGTCTTAGGGCCAACATATCCCCCCCCCAAAAAAAGGTGGAGGCATCTCTAATATACCCCATGTCCTTCACTATTGTCCCATATACAAAACCCATCCCACAGTTCTCCACAGCTGAACTTCTAGTTTCTTTCCTTAAAATGAATAATCATAAAAACCTCTGTGTGATAGTCATTTACATTCCCCCAGGAAATAACATCCCAATTCTTGAGGAAATCCTTGCCTGAGAATCTACTAACATAAAAAAATGAGACTGTCATACTGGGAGACATAAATAACTGGCCAGACATATTCCCACTCCACTCTAACTGCAATATCAATCTATATAACTTCACCCAGCTAGTTAACACCATAACCAAGCCTAATAAAATTAATACTAATGGCTCAATCCTAGACTGGATTTTAGTACCTGATCCAAATAAGATCACATCCACTGGTTCAATCTCCAATAGCATAAGTGACCACTTACCGGCCTTTATACATGACTGTACCACAACAATTAATAAACATCAGTACAGGGTTACCAGAGATGAATCCCAGCTCTGTCCATCTAGCTTTAACCAAAGGTTGCTTAGCATCAACTGGGATGCACTAAAATCACTTCCCCTTGATGAGGCAGTTGGATTCTTCAACTCACCCTTCCTCAGCATATTAAAGAACCTTGCTCCCCTTAGACAAAAGAGAGTAAAGACCAACCATGCCAGTTGGCTAACAAGATCCACTAAGGAGCTCATGAAACATAGGGACAAATCATGGAAAATCTGGCAAAAAAACAAAAACCCATCTGACCTTACCTAATACAAGCACCTAGTACTTGTTGTCTTTCGGCTTTTCCCGGTTAGGGGTCGCCACAGAGGAACTCTGTTCTGCTAATGATTGGCAGTAAATTTTCATGAACGCTGAGGTGCCAGCTCAACATTCAACCTTCAATGAAGGCACGCCCATTTACACATGTCTTTCGAACGCCCATCCAACCGCGGGGAGGACATGCAGACTCCACACAGAAGGCACTCCCCACACTCCAGCCAAGAATCGAATGGGAGAACCTCTTGCTGTGAGGCAACAACGCTACCGCTGCACCACTGTGGAAGTCAAGCACCTAGTACTACAAAACAAAAAAGAACACTACCTTACATTACAAAATCAACACAAGCAAAACTCAAAGAAATTCTGGAGCTCTTTCAACTCTTTATTCAACACAAGTTCTAGTAATAATCCTTGCCCAGACCCAAATAAAACACCCATTGAAATTGCTGCAACCTTCAACTCCTTTCATACATACTATAGCCAATCTAATCGCTACCTTTCCCAAGACCAACTAGTTCACCACTGACCTCTCCACAGCTAATACCAGTACACCCCCTCTTCCCAACTTTAATCTGCCACCTATACCACCTCAACCATTAAAAAATTGCTTCTATAACTCAACCCATGCACAAATGCCCCAGACAATATACCAGCCAAATACTTGCAAATCTCAGCCAACTCAATTGCTTACCCTAGCGGCATAATTGTCAACAGAAGTAGTCAAGAATCTTATATGCCCATCATCTGGAAAAAAGCTTATATCCTCCCTCTACACAAGGGGGGCCCCAACATAGATGCCACCGTCTGCCCCATTGCTATACTATCATGCATCTCTAAGATTCTGGAAAAATGTATTTTTCCCTGCAAGGCTTGATGCCAAACTACTAGGAACACAGTAAAAGTGGATGGTGACCATTTCTCCATTTATTTTGTGTTTTTTCTGTCCTTGGTGAGTTGGTTCGTGGAGTGGTGTTTTTGAAAAATTTATTCATTCTTAACTTCTTCACCATCTGACTCACAACCACATCCTCTCCCCACCCAACATGGACTTGGGCCAGAACATGGTATCACCACTGCCCTCACATCCTTCATGGACACTGTCAACCGAGCCCGTGATGCTGGTAAAATCGTATCTTCACTATTTC
Organism: Protopterus annectens; assembly: GCF_019279795.1. Lineage (NCBI taxonomy): Eukaryota > Metazoa > Chordata > Ceratodontiformes > Protopteridae > Protopterus > Protopterus annectens. The sequence goes on from NC_056749.1 coordinate 568,625,876, forward strand.
TTGATCTTTCTTAAGCTTTCAATATTATATCCCACTCTCTTCCTTCTAACAAAACTTTCTAACATAGTACCTCACCTCAAACTCTAAACTGGTTCACTAATTACCTCACTAACAGGCAACAATCAACTAAATGACAAAACTCTTACTCCCCTTTTCTAAACACCACTACTGGTATTCCTCAAAGCTCCATTTTAGGCCCACTTCTGTTTAGCATATTTATCAATAACTTCCACACCACACTCGCTCAAGGCTCAGTCATCCAGTACACAGATGACTCCACTATCATCTGCACTGCAAACAACTCCTCAGAACTACAACTCACCCAAAACGCCCTCACCTCCACCAAAATTTGGATGTCTAATAATCATCTTGCCTTGAACCCCAGCAAAACCAAACTAGTAATATTTGCCCCCTAAAAGTCCACACCCCTACAAAAAGAGAAGTTCACCATTGAATCCCTAAATGGAAACACCATTGACATTGTACCTAGCAAATACAATTCCTAGGTGTCATCATCGATAAAAACCTCACATTCTACCTGCACATCCAGTCCAATGTCAAAAAGACACATCAAAAGATTGGCACTCTCTACTGACACAAACATCTACTCAGTGCATTAGCCCAACTTTCTCTTGCCGAAAAACAAACACCACATCAAAACTGAAAAAATAAACACCACATCAAAACTGAAAAAAAAAATAAGAAAAACACTTCCAGAGCCACAATTCAGATATCCAAAGTTTTTTACTGGTGCTTCGTAGTACCTTGGCTTCAAAACACCTTCCATGGAATGAATATACATCAAGGATATCACTTTATTTTCTTCTTTTCTATTACCCTCTATTTTATATGGTGTACCCCCTCCTTACCAACATTCAGTCCTCTCTAAAGTCCAAACTAGACTCATGCTACAACAAAATTACTAAGTTTGTAACTAATTCCTCCTACTCATCCCACTACTGCTCATCATTTTGCAACATAAAATGGCTTGAACTCCTCAACTATCTCACCTTAATCCAACTAACTACAGTTCACAAACTCATTCATAATTATTCATGTCCCCTGCTCTATCTTCTATACTTTATACCATCCTAACAGACCACTCCGATCCAACAACCAACTGCTTGTCAATGTAGAAAAACCCAAATTTTCAGCTGGCCAGATGCTTTACTCCTTTACCATCGCAAAACTTTGGAAGTCCCTCCCCCCAACACTTAGATCAACCTGCTCAGTAACCTTCTTCAAGACATCTCTGAAACACCACCTCTTCTCATCTTGGCTGTGCACATGTGCCAACACCACATCTCATATACAAAAGACAACACCAGATAATTAAACAGAATTTTTTTGCTACAATAAATTCTGTTGGATTGTCTGGTGTTGTCATTTGTATTTCTACTACAGTGGTTGCTTTAGTATTTACCACATCTCACATAACCTAACTTCAACCATCACAGCTATTCTCACCCCCACTCTACTACTCTGGCATCTACCTTTCACATCCACCTGTCTTTTTACTTACTCCGCCTCTCCATCCTGTCCACTTCCCTCTTTTACTAACCCTCATTTGTCCTACAACTGATCCCTCCTGTCTACTTCCTTCTCTTCCTAACCCTTATAGTCCTACCATTGAACCAGGTAGGCATTCAGATACTCTCACAGCCTACCTTAATATCATACCACCACTTATATCTGCTACAATATCCACCGATTTTGATACCTGCAACAGGACTCATATAGCCTACCATTCAGTTATTACACCTCCTAAACGTGTGAAAAGTTTAAGTACCTAGTCTTTAATTAATTCCTATATCTGCTTTACACCCACTGCATGAAGTGTCCTATATAAAGTTTGCTAGCTGAAAACTACTCATATGGAATGTTCTGATGTATATACTCTGTATTGCTTGTATAATAGGGTCTATATTATAAAACTGAACGTTTAGGCTGTCGAACACCTAAACGTTGACACCTAAATGGTGAAAGCTGAAAACCATGAATGGCCACTTCTTCGAATTTTTCCACAGGGAAAAAATTTGTTTTGCCAGCGAACAGGAAAACAAACTTTCAAATCCTAATAAAGTGGGGGGGGATTTGCTCCCCACACCCCACAATGTGGAGGGCTTTGCCACGACCCCCCCCAACTAAATCTACCAACTCTGAGATCTCTCTCTACACTGGGGAAAAGGGCAAATTCCCGATGACAGCCAAGCAAATTTTTTCCACGTGAAAAAAATTTGCAGGCGTGGTCATTCGCTCTTTTCAGCTTTCGCTGTTTAGGTGTCATTTAGGTGTTCGACAACCTAAACATTCGATTTTATAATACAGACCCGTATATGTTTGATTTTAGAATGATTACTTATGTACTGTTTTTTTTACCAGTTGTATAAGCTGCCAATAATATATACTAAATGTCTTTATTAATGTAAAATCTGTATTGTATGTGAAATGTCTTATATGTGGAGCTTTTCTCCCTGACACTCCACTGAAAGTGGACACCTCTAGCCTAGCTGGACCATCCTGGTAAACAAAGGCAAATAAATTTTTGTTTTGTCAGCCCTTGTGATACTCTGCAGGGATGATAAACATACATTTGCTTACGTTTCATTATGTTCTATGCTTTTAAGACTGCAGCCTGGTCTGTTTTGACACTAAAAAACACATCACTCATTTTCACTTACACCCATCATCAAACCCACACACAAACAAGAAATGCATTTCCCTGGAATAAATCAATCCACCTGAAATGTAATTCAATATAGTAGCTTTGAAAGTAATATAAGCATCAGTAGAATGCCTGACTTCTTTAACAGTGGTTAATCATATGCTATTATGTGTTTCCTCTCCACATTCTCCAGACACAGTAATTTATGTTATGAATGTCACATTACTGTGTAACCACAACCATATGGTAACAGATGACCGCCAATATTGCAAAATTCAAGTTCTTATACTGAGGTACAATGAATCAGAAAATCAAGTACCAGGTGGGCAAGGGATTAGGGACCACCAGACAGCAGAAAAACATGGGTACTGTAGTCAAAGACAAGATGTTGATCAATCCCAGAATGAGAAGGCTGTCATGAAAGTGAGCAAGAAGCATGAATGCATCCCCAAAGGAAATGATCCAAGAAACATTCTACTGATCAGTGATCAAGCCAGGCCTGGACACGATTCAACTGCCCAATCAAGGTGAAAAAAGATAAAACTAGAACTAGTTATTTGACATTAAGGTTCTGACCCCGGATATGCCCCGGGTGCCCTGGGCTCATTTAATGCTTAGAGTGCTCAAAGATCCTGACTAACTCATCCCGGGGTTATAGTGGGTTGGTACAGCCCAGTTATAAGAACTCCATCTCTAGAAATACCAGGCATTTTAGCTCCAACTACAGAAATGTCAGGCAATTCAGCACGTGCAATGTGGGAGTATGGAAAGTACAAGTCCACCAAACAATGTGAAAGTACTCTAGGTGGAAATCACAGGTGTAGATCAACTCACAATGATAGTGCATCCAGCATAGCAGGCAGTGCAACATGCTTTCGAGAGACAGTGCTGGAGAGTGGCATTTACAAGAAAACCTCCTAATCCTGACAGCTGCAGTCACCGTCTCCTCCATCACGTGGTGCCCTAGAATGCCAGCAGTCAGGAAGATTAAATGTGGTTATAAAAACTATGGATTTCATGGCTGTGGCAGGAGTCACCACTAGATGAGAAAGTACAAAGGAGTCACAAGAATGGTGAAGAGAATGGAGGAGGAAGGGAAGTACAGACTGAGGTTGGTGAGGTACAGAAACATGATCTGTGAATGGGGCAATGTGTGGCAATCAACCCGAAGAGGCGGGATTGGAGGGTGTACTGCTACCACAACGAACGTATCCACTTCAATAAGGATTAAATGAAAACATTTCCGAGGAAGGCACGTACAACACATCTAACACATTACCAGAGGTGCTGGTTGACTGTACATCCAGGGAAGTTCTCAAGAAGGCAACAGAGAAATGGTGTAGATGTAAAGGGTTTGGAGACGGTGGCAAAAACACTATGATGGCCGAAATAAAAGTAGACAAATTTGATAAATTCACCCTTTTCTGCCTTCGCAGATGTGGTGCAATGAAACGGAGATCAACTCACAGATTTGTATCCCAAATTCAATAAATACCGATCTTATGGAGTTTATCAATTTTGTTCCTAAACTACAGAAGTAACTTGTTCTATAATAAAGCAATAAAAGTGGTAGTATATTGAATGGCTAGATGAGCATTAATTGCCCTGTCCAAATTAAAAAAAATATATGCATGGGACTAAAAAAGGCTTTCATTAAATATGAGAGCAGAAATCAAGAAAAAACTCAGCAACTGAAAAGTGATGGAAAAGCAAAAAGTTGTTCAATATAGGGATCATAGTACAGGAAGACTAGTTTCAGCCTGAAAAAGCCTCGATCATTTCAGAATTGCTTATCAACTAGCTATTGACTCATTCATTTCTGCATTAATCTTCCCAGTATAGTAAATTAAAACTACTAAATAATAACATGCAACAAAAATACGAGATGTCATGTATAGAGTTTTAATACTAGTGAAATAGCTACAGTAATCTGTATATCATGTGGACCATACTTCTTATGCAGAAGTCTCAGTTTGAGTTTTCAATTTAATAAGGCTAGACTACATCTACAGGGATTGTATGTTGTCTATGTTATTCAGCCTTCCATTACACAGTGTTAGAATATTTTGCCAAAACTGAATAAAGCACAGTTGTGCAACAAACAGTAGATGCTCAAATGTATTACTTATTTACCTTCATTGAGCCAGATAGTCTGACTGCAAAGCTCATTTTCGACAGAGGCCCATAGGGAAAAGCTTCATAAGATAATATGTACATATATAACTGCATTTTCAGTACAAAAGATATCACTGCTCCAGTAGCCTAATCTATACTGGAGGTATCCAGCCAGTATTCAAAGAGTCTACGTGCCTTATACAGTCCTGTTCATCTGATGAAGCACTAAGGCATGCCTGTATAAACTCAAATGTATGGATGCCAAAATTCAGAGCTTTCTTGCCTCTAATGAAAGGGAGGCCATTGTCTAAATGTACTAAGTTATGTGCTAGGAGAAAGGGAAAAAGGCAGGGATAAGGGGCATCCCACCTTGACAGAATGATAAAGTCAAGGAAGAAGCCATAATAACAAACCCACTAATGAAGCTCAAGTAAAGGGGGCAGAAGGGAAGCTGTTAATACTGCAGCAGTGATCTGTTCCAACATCTACAGTTATTGTAAGTACTATGTATGTCATTAGATCACTGTTTTGTATTTGTATGCAACTTGTAACTTTTTTAATAATTTCATGTAGTGCTTTTTTACCCAAGCCTCCAATGAAAACGGGTATCTATTGATCAAGCTGGGCCATCCTGGTAAACAAATGTCAAAAAATAAATTAATTCCTCTGTCCTGTCAATACAGTATGAGAGTTTTCTGTGGATGTCCAGAGTGTGCAGGATTATGTCCCCTTTTTTTTGGTCAGGCATGAGATGAATAGATTGATTTAAGGTGAATTTTGATACCTCTTTTTAGCATGGAGTAAGGGATGGTGCTTAGAAATACCCTGTCCTTATGCAAGGTAAGATAATGGTGCATTACCCTAACAGCTTGCAGCTCAGAAACTCTCACAGCTAAAGTTAGAGCAGTTAAGTAGCACTGTTATCTTTGCAAGGAATTTTAGCCTGATGAGCTGGTTGAAAGGAAAAAGTGTGAGTTTACCTAGTACACAATTAAAATTCCAAACAGGCGCCACCTGTTTTCTACGTGGATGAATATAAACTGCCCCTTTTAAAAAATAGTTTTACTGAGATAAGGATCAATGGGTATTCTAAGGGCAGACATGCAGCAAATGGCCAAAAGATGAATCATAATGTAAGAGAAAAGAAGGCCAGATTTTAGTAATTCATACAGATACTGAAGGACCAAAAGAGCTTCAACCTTTAAAGAGACTTGTTTACTTTTTTGCTAAAAAAATCTCTTTCATTTGGCCAAACAAGATGTTCCCTCCTTTTATACCTGCTGCATATCCTTGGAAAAAAAAAAGTCTATAAAGGAACCAAAACTCATCACACAGGCATTGCATGAAGACGTTACATGTTGGGGTGATTTTGTGCAAGTCTATGGTCAACTTGAAGAGAAGGGAGAACCCAATGCTGTCTGGGCCAAAAATGGAGTTACCAAGATAACTCTTGAGAGTCCTTCTGGATGTGTAAAAACAACTCTGTTTATTAGGGGAAAGGGGAAGGCATATAGGAAAATTTTAGTCAATGGGAATAAGAAGGCAACCATCTTCTAGTCCTTTCTGCAAGGAGTCCTGAAGCAGAATTTTTCCAACTGTTTGTTGTGAATGCAGGTAAACATATTGACTTGAGGAGTTTCCACAGGTAGATTACTCTCTGGAAGATCCATGTGCAATCATCAGTTTTGGTGGTCTGTCCTAGTGCTGCTCAAAAGTGTATGCCACAGTGCTCTGCTCTCACAGAAGGTAAGTATCCTTAAGGGAATGCTTGTGCTGAACTACCAGCTCCCAGGTCATTGTGGCTAGTCTTCATATGGGGTATTACCTGGTTCCCCTCTTGTTTATGTACCACATAATAGTGGTGTAGTCTGTGATTACCAAAAGAAGTCCTGGAACCCACAAATGATTTGGGACTTTTAGTGCATTCACCAATGTCACAATTTCTTTAATGTTTATGTGCTTCCTTCTTATGTAATGGTTCCAAAGAACACGAACCTTGAATCCCTTTGATACAGCCCCCAAGGGAAAGTTCGAGGCATCCATAGTTGGAGACAGGCAGAGGTGGAATTAGAAGACTTGGTCTCAGAATCAAATGGTCCATCTACTAGTGAAATTTCCTTCCTGATATAGTTCAGTAAAGGAAATTAAAAAGACAGAGGGTGCTAGTGCTGAGTTCCAAACTAATACAAGAAACTGTAGAATTGTTGTCATGTGTAATCTGGCTAGAGGGATCATAGAAACTAAAGAAGCCATGTATCCCAAAATCCTCAGGAATTCTTCGCTGTAGAGGTTGCAGGAATGTCAAAATTTGCAAAGGGCTACTAGGCATCATAAGGGTAGTTCTTCTGTGGGAAGGAGTAAGGGATGGCTTTTTGACAACTAGCCTAAAACCTAGGTTATAAAATAGATTTCTGACAAAAAGGAATTAGTCTTGATAATTTTTAATAAAGTCTGCAACAGTAAGGCAGTTGTCCAAGCAGGGAAACGTGGATGTTGTGCAACCTGCCAAAAGCAATCACAGTGCTAGACACTTTGTGATTAGCCTTGATTATGTGGGCAAACCAAAAGGGAAAGAAGGGAACAGAAAAATATTAACCAGACATAGGAAATCTTAAAAAAGCATATGAAATCTCTCTGAAAGGGTATATGGTAATATGCATCTTTTAGATTTTTAGTTACCAAGAAGCTTTAAGGGAAGAATCAGGGGAAAGAGACTGGAGGATAAGCATTTTGAACTTGGCACCCTGACCTGGAGATTTAAGAAAGACAGGTCCAAAACAGATCTCCAGGTTTCCTCATCCTTGGTAACTAGAAATATTCCTGGAAAGAATTTTTTTTTTCTTTTTTGTTCCTCTGATTCAGGTTCTAAAATTCCCTGGGATAGCATAGCAGCAATGAAGGGAGGGAAAATAGAGAAAGAAGGAAAGTAAAGCTACCAATTTGTGTGGGATTCAGTTACTGGCTATTAATTATAATGACTCGTTCCCAGCAAAGGAGAAATGTGGAGAAAGTAGGAGAAAATCTACTGTACTGCAAAAGGAGAAGAAAAAAAAAAGTTCAAATTACAGATTTGGTACAGGCAGTGGCTTCCAGTAATTTAGAGGAAAAATATATCAATATACACAAATACCTGATAAAACTGCAAAAAGCAAAGGCTGAAATAAAAAAGAATGTCTGGCTGAGCATGAGGCTTTTCAAGAAGAGGTATTTCAAAAACTGTAGTTAGAAAAACAGAGTACACAGTGAAAACATGAAAATGTCTGCAACACCTGAGAAACTGGAAAGAAAATATTGCATTAACATCTTGAAAATAGAAATAAGCAACTGGAATAGTGTCCCACAAAAGATTTAATTGAGAAAGCGCATCATGTGTGTGCTCTAAGTTTTGCTATGAGAAAGCAGGCAAGAACTATATTAGCAAAGATACAACCATACAAACAGAAAGAGCACCTCCTAACAGAATTGTGGCAGAAAGGAAAGTATTACAACGGAGACAGCTGAGTGGAAAATGGTAACTCACTGAACACCAGGCAGAAGAGAAGCAAGTTTATCCCACCAATTACAGAATGTTGAGAGGCATGTGTAAGCTTTAAGTTGCTGTTATCTAGTTTTTTTTCCCAGAATATGTTTTTTGTTGGACTCATATACATTTTTGTATGCAGAACTGGTTAAGGAGGAAATGAAGTTTAGCCAGCAAGCAGAAGGGGACTCTCCTTATCATTCTACTGACATTTACAAAGCCCATAAAGAGACTTTGCCAGTGAATCTGTTTTCATTGTTCAAAGGAAAATTCTTGACTGATTTAGAAAAGAGCATAGGAGATGAGTGGAAGAATTAGATATTCCTTCAGCTTGAACCAGAGACTGATGTTGGGAGATGGAGAGGATCAAGAAGACAACCACCAACATTGTGAAAATTAGTGAATAAATGTGAAACTATAAATTACTAATCCTATTAGATATAAGAATAGACGTGAAATGTGGCTTTGCAAGAAGAGGTGGGTGAGGAAAGACTAGATGTTTGCTGACTATGTTAAAATGGTGGCGGGACTGTAAAGCATATACTCCACTTTACATTAATGTTTAAAAAGACAGTGAATGGACTGAAGGTGTAACTAAGTAAAACAAGTTTTGCTCTTACTAATATTTGCATAAAATTTCATGATGTAAATCACGTTATATTGCAAAGTAGTCTTGAATAATGTGCAGTCAGGTATTTTGAATGTGAGGTGAGGATGTCTTCTCAGTAAATGAGGAATGTGTTAAATATATTAAAGCATAAACATATTTTTTTAAGGAACCCAGCCTTTATACTGTAACAAAGTAATAAACACTGGAAAGAAAAATGTTAAAGTTAAAATAATGTTGTGATCTTGGGCTGCTGGGGTGGGAAAGTAAAAGTGTATTGATCACATTAAATGTGGAAATAAGATGCTAATTTTCTGTGCTTTTATAAATGTGGATATCTAGAATAATGTATCAGGTTTAAGCTACAGACAGGTTTAAGCAAACAGGCTTGAAAAATAAAATGATGAAAAGCTTGGAAATGATAGTTCTTTCTTGTATTTGCAAAGTCATTAGCTATTTTTCCATTAGCAAAAGCTTTCTGAGAGAGATATGAAGTCTACAAGTGCAAGCAATTAAGAGATATCTGAATAGTGCATTTCAGTGTGAAATTTACAACAATTCCTTCATGCATGTGCAAAGTCATGTGCTGCTTTTTTTCATTGCTAACTCCTTTCACTTGTAGACAATAACTCAGAAGGTACAAGGGCTCCACAGTAATTCAGTGGAAAGCATTGTTACCTCACAGTAAGAGGTTCCCCAGTTTGATTCTCAGCCGGGGGTGCCTTCTGTGTGGAATCTCCATGTCCTCCTTGTGTTTGTGTCAGTTTCCTCCCACATTCCAAAGACATACAATAGGTGGATTGTGCACTCTAAACTGACCATAGGTGTTAGTGTGTGCGTTTGTGTGTGGGGGAGGTGAATGAACTACTGAGGCAGGACTATCCGTCAGGTGGTATAAACCTTGGCTCTAGATGACTGCCAACTACTGAAGTGACACCCTGAACCCATGTGCAAAAATGGGAAACAGGGGTTGTGGCTGGATGAACACTTTATGCTAAATTAACTTTATAAGATACAGTATAATTAACTTTTAAAGGTACACTGGAAAGCAGTTCAGTGAAAAATAAAGTTTGATAGCACTGGAAGTGAATATGTTATACAAAAGTTGTGTCACCAATAGCTATTGTACTTTAATGCATTTAATATAACAACATACAATTTAGTTTTATTTAGAGGTAGCCAATGCACTTTTTTCTTAGAACTAAAATTTAATATCTACTAAAAGCATGCATATTGATTTTCACATCTGGGAGGGGAAGAGAGATAAGAAAAGAACAGACAGCAACTAGTGTAAGTGGGAACACATGCTGTAAAATGTACTTTACAATGAGTAACCTTAATTTAAAATTAGGCAATGCCTGTAGGTACATCTATCATACCTCTCAATCTCTTAACAAAAGAAATTCTGACAGAGCCACAAATAATGGGGGGGCAGATGCCCAAAAATATGACAGATTTTAAATATTGCTTTTATAAGCGTAGAACACCAGAGTTCCCATTGGCATGGATTTTCTCAAGGATATGGAGTCTAAATCGCAAATGCCTATCATTATTTTGTGACTTTAATCTCCAATATTTTTCAGAAAACCACACATTTTATTAGGAACAGACCAAAAATATAATCCAAAAATCTGGACAATTGAGAGATATGGCATCCATCTTTTAGGACAACTGCTCCTACATAGAGGAATACACATTTTTTTGAAAATGTATATAGTCTTCTGTGCATGTTCTAAATTAAAACAGGACAGTGGTTCTGAAAAGGTATTTTTTAATGTTTTCAGTTGAGGCAAAGTCTTGAAAAGATGTGACATGAGTTCAAATGGAGACGAGAAGAATCAACTACTTAAGAAATCAGCCTTTACAAGCTAAAAGCTGGAAACATACATTAAAGCCATGGTCAGGTATATATGTGGGACTAATAGCTTTCTCTCATAATGGCAACTCTGCCCATTTTACCACAGAATGTAAATGGTCTCATAGGGATAAATAAAAAGCAAACAGTATTGGATTATGTTAAAAATGTGGAGATAGAAATAGTAATAGTACAAGAGTCACAATTGGATAGAAATTAGCATGTACATTTGAAAAAGAAGGTATTTCATAGTGGACATGCAGCAGAATATCAGGCAAAAAAGGAAATGGGAAGTAGTACTATCAATTGCTAGAGGGAATTCAATAGTGATAGAAGAGGGGAAAAAGGCAATAATGGTAGATCTGTGGTAGGGAGGAGGATTACACTAGCACATATTTATATTATACCTAAAATGGCTAGTATGGAGCTTGGGAGAATGTTTGGGAAAAATAATCAGCTTTTAGCAGGGAATGTGGTTTATGGCTTAGGACTAGCACCTGATTTGCAATAGAGCTGATGTAGTGGGGGACTCAGAATAGAGAATACAACAACACAAGAGAGAACTTATTTCTGAAAAAAATATATAAAAAAAAATATGTATATACTAGGATATTTGCTATGGAAAATGTGAATTCAATAGTAGAAACATGGACAATTTACATAGGATTCCCCAGGGGCTAGGCTGGACAGAAATTATATCTCACAGGAATGTGTATATAATTGAAAGTTTTGACACTCATCAAACAGCTATTTCAGATCATGCACCAATAAAAACTAAGACAGATGCAGGATAATTAACTAAAAAATGAGGAAGTGGCATGTTCCTACTAACGTCTTAAAAAGTGAGGCATTTAAGTCATTAGACAGGATAGAAATATCTTTAGAAGGGATAGTTAAGTGAGGGGGATGAAATGGAGTTTAAATAAAACAGCAAGTGGTATAGGAAAGAAGTGTCAGGAATTATTTAGAGGGGCTGACAAAGGTTAGGTTAAGGTAGAATAAGGAAAATCCATCAAAACAAGAAGGGCAGCAATGGCAAAACTGCTAAAAATAAGGGAGTATTTGGCGAATATACATGAGTTTAGAAAGGCTGCTGTTACACAACTATTTTTATGATAACAGGGCTAGCCATCCATAGTATAAGATGTGGATCTAGATGACTATCATTGTTGAAGTGACCTCCCAACCCCATGTGCAAAAATTGAAAAAGGGGTTGTGAATAGATGGATGGAAATAACACAAACACTTTTAGCATGACTTAGGCAACAAAAAGTAGAAAGGATTGTTGCCAAACTTAGGGAGCCTATAATAAGAAAAAATAACCTGATATCCTGTAGCAATATGAGAGATATTTTGGAAATGTTATGAAAATTTCTATCAAGCAGAGTAATGTGGACTCCAAGAAAAGGCACAAATGGATATTTGTGGAAGACTTATTTATGCCAAGGTTAGAGGCAGGTGAGGTTAAACAGTTAATAGATAATATATATAAAGATGAGATAAACATAGTGATGTACAATGACTCAACAGGGAAGTCTTCAGGAAGAAATGATATTCCTGCAAAAGTTTAGAATTTGAGGGGGAGGAAAACGGTAAAGATAGGGCAGGTTTTGTTTAACAATATTTTAAAAAAGGGAAGAGTACAAGTATACTGGACAAAAAGCTGTAGTGGTTACATTACTCAAAGTTGATAAAGGCTTTATATCAACCCATTTCAATGATAAAGTGCGTACATCAATACTAGCAGAGAGCAAAGCAGAGATGTTGCTAAAATGTATGTATTAGTTAATATGGTTTTATGAAGGGGAGGCAAACATTCAACAATATTAATAAAACAATGATAATTCAAAGACAAGCAAAGGGTAAGAATACATTACAATTATTACTGCATCTTAATACTCAGAAAACATTAGACAGAGTCTGCTGTGATGTCATGAGTAAGGCAATGGTAGCATTAAAATTCCTTGATATAATCACTGTCAGTGGTCCAACAGACAGCACCCTTGCCTTTGGTGCAGAAGGCTGTCGGTTCTCTTCCCACACTAGGTAGATTGATTACTGACATGGCAGTGCAGGATAAGGGAATGCTGCACTCCTGAGTGTGTAGTTCTCAAATGAGACTTTAAACTGAGGTCACATCTGCTTGAGCTGGTGGTAGCTGAGGTGGATGTAAAATACCCCATGGCACCAACTGAAATGAGTAATTTTTCTGACGTCCATTCCAAATTCTCCCTGGCACTATCAGTACTATTTCAGAGTCTCCCCTGAAAAGAAGCTACTCATCTACAGGGTCTAACCTAGTAAACAAAGGATGACTAAATAATAAATAAATACTACTAGGATTAATAAGGAAAGTACAAGAAGGGTCAGGCCAAGAATTAGGGTGGAAAGGGTTCCTCTGCAACAAGCTGTCTGAACAGGGGAACAATGCAAGGATGTCTTCTTCTTCCACCTTTGTTGTGTGCTTTATATTTATAGCCATTAGCAAGAAAATAAGGACTCTTCAAATTCATGGATATAACTGGTATGGCAATCATGAAAAGTTAGCTTTATTCACAGATATTATTTCATACTTGATAAATCTAGAAAATTATATTTTAGTATTGTGGAACTTTTAGAGACAGATTTTTAGAATATAGAATAAATGAAGATAAAACAAAGGCTGTAAAAGTAAACTATGACCTCACACATGAACTAGTTCAATAATACCCATGTTTACAGGGACAGGAGAAGATGAAGTATTTAGGTATGGATTTAAAAGTATTCTACTTTGCTAGCTAAGGATATGGGGGAAGACTCTAAAGAAAAGATGATGCAAAAATTAAGAAGCTGAAAGCTCTTGGCTATCGATATGGATAGTAAGATGCAAACAGTGGAAATGTTTCTTGATCTTTTAGTTTTCATACACTGGCCAAGAATATTTTTTCAACCAAAATAGAAGTTGTGGAGCATAATTAATAAGGAGTTGAAGGACTTTATCTAAGAGGGGAAAAGATCAAGAGTTAAGTGGGATAGCCTGATTCAGCCCATTCAGCAAGGTGGTTTAGGGTTACCCGATTTGAAGGGATAATTTAGAGCTATGTCGTTAACATTTATATAAACAACACAAGCAAAAGGTTATAGGTCAAAGTGTGAATGTGGGATGATGAAAAGGAGAAGTGAGAATTAAGGAGGGAGTAGGATTTTTGATGCAGGTCCTTAGAGAGAATATTACATTCATAAAACAGCAGAAAGTATATGAAGAACTAATCCAACATGGGAATGTAGAAGGAGATTCTACCAATATGGATGATTGCAAGTAAGGGTATAGAAAGTACTCAAGGGTGGATTGGAACTTCCTTGAGAAACCTAGCAAAGGAGCCAAAGATCGGGGAGCAAATAACTAGAGAGTGAAAGGGGGCAAGCTTTGTTGAAGCCAATCAGAAGTTTAGACTGCGGATTAGAGATTGCCTTCTCTACCACAGATTGATACAGTATATGCAATCAGAAAGAGAGAGAGAGAGAAATTTTATGAGAAAGAACCGATCTTGTAGAGCTTTTAGCTGAGGTTAATACAACAGTTGCTGTTAAAAGGGGATAATTAGCAAGGCATATTAAATACTGCATGACAACAATAAGGATCAATCAGAAAATATTAAAAAATACTAGGAAGAGAGCCTGGAAAAGCAATATAAAAAGGAACATCTGTGCAGCTTCAAGTGTGCAACCACATCCAGCAATTTTAGGATTTTTGCCTGGAGGGATGTGCACGGGTATTTTTTATACCCAAGCAAACTTCAGAGAATTTTTCATCATGTAGACAGCAAATACTAGAATTTTAGCGAGAAAGAGAGGTAATGTATTTTTGGGAATGCCAAGAGTTGGCAAATTTTAAGAATTACCTGTAGTGTACTTTGTCAGAAATGCTGAGGAAGCAAGTGGTTGTAACTAAGGAAATTACTATTTTAAGGTGGATATAAGATCTGAAATAATCACATGTAGTAAGGTCTTGCTAAGTTTAATGCTATTGGCTGCCAAAAAAGCAATTACTAGAAAATCAAAATCCAAACAAACTGCAACTGAAGTACTGAATATTGTAAAGGAGATGAAAGAACTGGAGGCGAGATGTTTTAAAAAGGGACTGAACAATTCATATAGAAATCAATGATATTTTTCGGAGCAATACATGCAAAATAATGTTCACAAATAGTGAAAGTTAAAAAAGCCAAGAAATTAGTAATTTATATAATGCTGGACTGAATGCCAATTGTTAAAAGAAAACATTTAATTTATGCATATATCCTTCACTGACAAGATTAGTTCCACAAGGTTAGCAGCCTCTTTTCAGGAGAAACCTGAGGTGATACTTTTACTAGTAGGGGAAATTTGGCCAGGGCATCAGGGTTGTTCACCTGAGCTACCATCAACTCAGGCAGATAGAGCCTCAGTTTAACATCTCATCCAAAAGATGTATGTATACTGCATGATGCATGTACTGTGCATGATGTATGTACTGTGCATGATGCATGTACTGTGCATGAAAATGGCAAAGGAAGTATTTTTTTTCTTTTCTGCTACTGAATATGTACATGTCACTTGTTAAATAAGTCCTGTTTAAAAAAAAAATTCTTCTGTCTGTGTCTGAGAGAACCAGATTTGCTGCAGACACACGTTAAATCCAGAGTTTCTGATAAACAAATATCAGAAGGGTTAGCTCTGTGGATAGAGGGATAAGCATATTCAGCATGACAGCTACAGAAAAGATAGTTATGAAACTGTGGTACCTTGTAAAATTTATCTGGTTTTCCGAGGAGCAGGAGCTGGACTATCTGAAGTACCACTAGCATTAAAGGCATTCTATAGTGTCCCAATAACTGGGGGTATAGCCAATGCTTTGGAAGTTTCTATCTGTAACAGGTAATATCACCTCTGCTGTATTTCAGAAAATTCCTAATGCCCCCATTTAGTCAAGTTTTTATTCTTGCCAAGTATCAGAATAAGACATTTCTTAGACAAAAGAATATGAAGAAATGTTTTCTGCAGATTTTGATTCCCAGTTTTCAGGTGAAGCCA
This sequence comes from Protopterus annectens, assembly GCF_019279795.1. Classification (NCBI taxonomy): domain Eukaryota; kingdom Metazoa; phylum Chordata; order Ceratodontiformes; family Protopteridae; genus Protopterus; species Protopterus annectens. The sequence goes on from NC_056749.1 coordinate 568,641,690, forward strand.
TTTTGGAGGCATAATCTAATTCAACCTCTTCAATCTCAGAATAATCAAGAAGGAAGATGTCTTTAATTGAGCAAAAGTAGAGTAATCAGTTTAAATTTGTGAACGGCTTTAAATACCTTTGGAACCATTCACCTTTAGCTTCTTTAGAAGAAGGAAAGAGGGAGTAGAAAGTTTTTTTCACCTTCTGAGTCTATTTCTTTGGAGATTCTGAAGAGAAACTCTGAACAGGCTCGAGTGTCTGGGCCTTCCACAGGTTGCCAGGTACCTCTTCCCTAAACAAAATCTGTAGCACAATGTCACCTCCTTCTGATCAGTCCAAACACAGTTTTCCCTTCTCCTCTGCAAGTGTATGTCTGACCCTGGAGGATGTGGTGAACTCTCGACCCTTAGAGACTTACCAAGGAGCAACATCAAATGAGCAGAAAGTTGCAGGTTAAAGGTCAGATGTTTCCACCATGGCCACAGCAGAGTTTTCTGTTAAGGGCCAGAGAACAGAGGATGAAAAAGAAAACCATGTTGGAACCTCTTTCACAGTTTTTTCTTGACAGCAGGAAGGGGGGAATGTAACACGTACCATCTGGCTGTGTATGGGGTTTAAGCCACTGTTTTCTTATGAAACGTTTGAAGTAAATCAGCCAGTTCCTTACGGTTTTAGGTTTAAATGATAAGCATACAGAGCATGACCAAATGTAGTGTTCCTCACCTAAACAACAAGACAAGTTGTGTGAGAAACTCTATATTGCATGTGACTTCTACAAATGCATTTCTCCGTTCTCTCAGACATAAGTAAAAGACAATATCGCTCTTCAAAGAAGTATGGAAGCACAGACCCCAATGGGGTACTTATCTGCCCAATATCTCAAAACCAGCCAACCACTGAAGATGCAGCAAAAACAGATTTGGACTGGTTGTTTCAATGGCAAGGTGCGCAAAAGCTATGAATACAGGCTGGACATCCAATCCTTGGTGGGGCGTTCTCGTATAGCTCAGGCAACAGTGATGTAATGAAGAACAGCTATATCTGCAGACGTGAACAAATATATTAGATTTCAAGAGTTTCTGTGCTCTAAAGTGCAGAAAAAAAAGTCTCAGTGAAAATATTCTCTAATGAAAACCCTGAGAATTCTTGTGCTGAAATAAAATTTTGCAGAAAACTAAAAGCCTTGGAAACAGAAATCTGACTCACTCCTCAGTGTGAGTGAATTTACTGAAACATCTAAACAGCTAAAAATTTAGCATCCTAAATCTAATTAACATTCTTATTTTCCTTGAAAAAAAGAAAACAGTAACTAAAAAGTTCAAGAATTGTGTGCTGAGAGAAAAAAGTGTTACAGATAAAGACATGTCTGCAAAAGAACTAGACTAAATTGACCATTAGGGATAATAATATGCTGAGTAATACACCCAAAACTAAGCATATGTGATTTGGAAGACATAGACTGAAAGGAGAATATTTAATACAGCACATAGTGACTGAAACTGTAAATTCATTTAAGGACCTGGGTATATGAGCAGATGCAGCTCTGAGTTTTTCTAATCATATCAACCAAGTGGTTAATGATATTTATAGAACTATACATTATATAAAAAGATTTATAAAATCTAGGAAATCAGAAATGATGAAACCATTGTTTGTCAGTTACATTAGAACCAAACATGTAGAAGGCTACTAGAAGTTGGTGAACACAGGGTAAGAAAACAAAAAATGCAGGAAAGTTTGCCAAGTAAATGTGATGGCATTAATAAAGTAGATGAATTGTAATCCTATGCTGTTCTGATCTCAGGACAGAAAGATGTACAAAAGAAGTTACATACAGCTGTGCAAAACAACTATGTCAAAATCAAAGTTCCAAGAAGATAAGCAATCAGGTGTCACAACCAGGCCAATTGAAGAACTGCAACAGTCAAGAGATGTAGAAAGACGAGTAGGGACTTCAAGTGAAGCTATACTCTGGCAAGAATTGCCTAAAAGTAAGAGGAGATTGTCAAATGTAGACAATTCAGTTAAATATTCCAAAAATGGAAGACTGATAAAAAAGATGGACACATATATGGTATGCTGGACAGCTGACCATGGATGTAAGGAACAAAAAGTTTTATTTATTGAAATATTTTTAAAAATGTTCATAAAAGTTCTTATTTAATGTAACCAATAAATGATATGCTTAGTAAACAGCGAAGGCTGATTTTTAAAATGATCAGTGTGATACAATGCATGCTACCTTATAGACATACACATATGTTTTAATTTAACAGTAGGATTTTAATTAGGGGGTACATAGTTTTAACTTAAATATGGGGTATATAGTTTTAATACTAATGAGCAAGATACAGTGAATCATCTCATGGGGTACACAGCTCAACTTGAAAAGTTTCAGTCTGATTATACACATCAAGGAGGTTAGGTCACATTTACAGTGTTTCTGTGTTGATTAGTACACATCCTGATAAAACAGGAGATTACTAAATTAGCAAACACAGTAATAAAATAACTGTCTGTCTGCCACCTGGGCTCTGAGAAGCTTCTGCTGCTTGTTCTAACTATGCAAGTAAGGGAAAGCTCTGGGAACACACAGGCTCTTCAACTAATTTGTATGTGGTACCACCTAGGCAAACTATCGGAAATGGTAACTATTACAAGTCTGCTGTAATAACACGTGCTATTCCTGATGTCGACTCCCAGCAGCTTCCACACAATTATCATACTTTTATTAGGGTGCTTGCACCTTCCTTTGCCCCTCCATTCTAACTGCAAATGGATTTCAATGATGAGGCACTAACCGTGATTCAAACCAGATGACTATTTCAATCCTGGGCTTCAAACCCAAGTCCAAACTTCTTAAAATCTGCATCACAGTCTTCTCTCTTTAAAATACACTGCACACGTTATTTCTACCATACCTAGAGAGTACTGTTCAAAGACTGGAAAAATGAAAGTGTTGTGAAAGACCCAAAGGCAAGCAAATCAAATCACTCCTACAAAGTGTCCAGGCCGTAGATGTCCCCCCACTTATTTCTGTTAAGTTATTCTGAATTAGGTCAAAATAGACTCTGTCATCCTAAAACTACATGTATACCTTTTTTAATATGTTTACCATCTACCTCTTAACAGAAAAACAATATATTAAATGTAATACAACCCACCGCAATCCCCCATAAATAAGAGAGAAATTGTTCAAGGTTTAGATTACACTGCTGCACTAGATTGTTACACAATACTATACACAAATAGCATTACAGTATACTAGTTGGTTGTTTTAAATAACAGGGACGAGTTTGTAATGTATTTAAAAAGAAAGGGGTTGAAGCATTAATGTATGCATGGTTACTGTGCATTTTTATGTCACTGTGCTTTTAAATGTTAAATAGTGTTTTAAAATGTTAATTAATGTAGTATTTAAAGCATATGTTATTTATGGTAAAGCCATAGTCTGAAGAAGTCTCTTGCATAAGAGACGAAATCGCTTACTATTGGCTTGGATTATAATAAATTTCTTTGTACTGACACAGCTTTTGTTTACTTTTTGTTTTCCAAACAATGTTCACCTGATCAAAAACATGAGCAGTGTTGTGACGTGTGTTTTTCATATTGCTTTACTACACCAGGACATAACCATCTTACTACCAATGACAAACATGTGTAGCTGAAGAAAACCAATGGACACAGGTCTGCATAATACAATATCACGGTTATAAAAATGTACTAGTTTAAAGGAAAAAATGAGGCAGGATGCCATCCTGCACACTGAAGACTCTGAGAACACACTTGATAACTGGAAACAGCAAGAGAGTTGCCTCTTCAGGTAATTGTGCAGATTAATACACATCACCACCATCACCATTGCCTGGAGTTGCTAATATTTCGTGAAACTATTCATAAATTATCACTTGTGCCATAGTTTATACTTCTGCATATGTGATGATGTGTATGTATGGAGATCATTCTCTGAAGCTACAATCTGTGTTCTTTCATCACTATAATTGTGCATTTCAACACATTGCTGTCTCACTACCTTTCTGCTGTTTTGACTTTTTCCTCTGCATTTTCATAAATTATAAATTTATACCAACACAAGACATTCTTTGTGTAAATTGATTTCTTACATTTATCCTACATAAACTGAATAATACAAAAATGGTATTATATTCTTTCAGCTGATGAACTGCCAGCTAACATCAGGATTTAACAGAGATAGTGTCATACCAATCATCACGTGAGGCTTCCTGTTGCAGAATTTATACCTGCTGAGAGGTAATGTCAAGCACTTCAAGGGAAACAGATCATCTGATCAGGAATCCAGTCTTCCTTTTTTCTCTGTAGCCCTGTAAGCCTGTTAGTCTCTCATATTAATTCCAGAATGCAAGGAATGCCTGACATTCTCTGCTAAAACACGTGAACAGATTCACATAGGAGATGCTGCAGCAACCAACATATGAAATCAAACTGTTAACTATTTGCATACTATAAAAGTCTGCAACTACATATACATCAGTCGCTAAAATGTTACACGTAATGTGCTCTCAGTATGGCTGCTTATTTAATATTATTTAACAATTCTTACTAGCATGAATACTGCTTCATTAACAATATATGTGGCAAAAAGGAATAAAATAGAAATAATTAAATAAGTGATATCAAAACAAGTTGTGCATTGCAACTGCAAGTTTAGCACAGAATGCCTGCAGCGGTGGAGCAGAAATTTGTAATTTTTAAAAAGTCTCAAGAAGCTATTCAGAGCCTTTTGGCAACCTTACCTAGAACGTTTTATAAATGGCAAGGCAAGCTGATCTCCAGCAGCTGGGGGGAATGTTAGTGTAAAGTGGCATAGAAAAAAGTGACACACTTGCATTCATTTCCCACAGTTGAAATACTTGTGGTTTAATAAAATTCTGTCACTTTTAATATAGTGTTCATAACTAACCTAAAGGTTTACTGTGCAGACAATTTACTATAATTTATATTCCTGCCAGACTCCAAGAGTTGTAGGACATTGTTGTAAAAAGAATAGTACCTTAAACAGATTAAAGTAACAATGAAATGCATAACAGAAGTTTGCAAAAATGTACTAAGACAGTATAACAAAATCAGATGGGCAGCTGCTGCAAAAAAATTGAATTAGCAATAAATGGTAAAAATATACAAAGCAAGTTTCTTTCATTAAGCCATCAACAATGCTGCACTGTTGAACGCAGGGCAATGTAAATATGCTTGTAACAGATGACAATAATACAAAATAAATGGTTCATTATCTCTAAAAATCTTGATAACGCTTTACAATTTAGTCCCAACCCCTGAAAGATTTGAGATGATAAACAAGCTTCCTGATATTTAAATTTAAAATTATCCAAAACCATTTACTCTTTTACCTGCTTTGGGTGGATGTGCTCCTCGTAACTGATTTGTCAACGTTAAGCATACAGAAGGAAAGGCAACAAGACAGTTAACCAGGTAAGGCTAAAAACACACAGTTGATGGCCTGGGAATGGGGATCATCACAACACTATTGAGAGAAGAGAAAATAAATTGATCAACGCCTGCACTGGTAACAGAGAGAGATAAACCCCTGACTATGGTCCAGGCAACCCCAGTTCAATTAAGAGTTCAAGTGATCCATTACTCAGCATGGATGATGGAGAATGGGGGGGGGGGTGACTCATGTCACTGTTGTTCTAAGAATTCCTTGGCTATTAGGGGTGTAGAGGAGTGTTACACTGCAGAGAGCAGATGCAAACATTCATAAAAAAAATCATCATAGCTGTGATGACAGTGAGGGGACAAGAAGCCCCTGTTGTCTGTCTGTATATGGCCCTTCCAGTTGCCTCTTGCCCTAGAGTGCTTAAAGCCTCCCCATCATTAATGAAAGAATGGGCATGACCAGGAAGGGGGGGGGGGCTTGATGGTCAGCACGCAAAGCTAGAAAAAGCACCTGGAAAAAAATAAGACAAGTGCAAATTCATAAGCAGTGAAAAAGGATGAAATGAAGCTTGAAATTAGTGGTGGAACTAATAAAAAATTGTTCAACATAAGCTGTAGAAATGATGTTATGAACTTCAAGCTTCAGTTGTGTAATTTTGTTTAAACTATGTCACTAAAAATGGTGACATCATGACAGTGACTAATGAAATAACTCGCTCACAAAATAACAATAATAATTTTTTTTTTACCTGATGGCAATTTTCTGCAGTCCATAATTAAAACAAATTAATGATCTTTCACATAGTAGGACATGACAAACTTCAGCCATTGTAAATATTGCCCAAAGCAGTACAGAGTATATAATATTTATCTATCTAAATTATTTAAAAAATACAAAATGGTGAATATTTGACCTATGCTTTAAACTCAAACTCATTAAAAGCAAGGAGAAATATTCTGAAGCTTACAACATATTCTTGATTAGGATGAAGTTCATTTTATCATGGAACATTTTATTGGGAGTGTCTTCATTTAGTTCTTCTGCTTTTCCCCCCATACGCCAACCCAAGTTCTCTAGACAGGGATTAAAATGTCCCCCTTTTTCCATGACAGTGTGATGTCAGTTTTAACTAAAAGTGATTGCCAGTTATGCAGCTGTAGAAATTTATTTAGGGGTCATTCTCGTGCAGAAGCACTTGATTTTGTAGTCTTTCATAACAGATAATCAGCTACAGTATGTCAAGACGCAGTAACTCATCTTACTGTCTAATCAATAAGTTAGTCCCGTCAACAAATTAAACTCATTGAGCAGGTGCTTAACAAGTTTCTCATCCCACTTATGGAACAGTTGCCTTAATTTCAGCTATGCAACTAAGCCACAACATTATTTACAATGTTTGGCCACTATGCTGATTTTTTATAATACTTCTATAAGCAAGTATGACAGACTGCAACAGCATCAATACACAGACCAGTAAGTTTAACAACTATTGCAAACAAACACTGACATTACAGATCAGAGAAAGAAGCACGCGACTGACATAGTACTGTTGCTTACCTATATACAATGTTCAAATGGAAATCATGCTAGACTAAGGAGGATGGAATTCTACTAACAGATATGGCATATATGAATTATACGTAGACATGTGAAGCATCTTCATGTCATAACATAACAAACTAGCTAAATAAATTGGGCTTAGAGTGTCTCTGGTGGCACATGTTAAAAAAATGTCTCATTAATTGAGGATATTAATGAATAACCACAACTTGTAATACTTAGAATGGACAAATCAGAGTGATATAATCTATCAATGGTCTGTGTTGTCATCTGCTTGTATGGCATAGCTTTTTCAGTTTTATACCCATTAACTGCACCATAAGCTAGACTGAGCACTAACATACAGTATCCCTGACAACAGACAGTTCTAGAATACAAAGACAAAATGTATTCCTTAAAAAATGTTGTCTGCTGCATGTGGCAAAAGCATACTCATTTACCTGTTCTGTGTTTCAGTTTGCAACACAAACTGTTCAACCACAAATCACTGATGGAGGCCACACTACAGTGTGTGTCCGATTGTCCAGAAATGGATAACGTCAGAGAGATGCTACATCTGCTGCAGCCTCACACATGAATATGATGAATATAAATAGGCTAGACGATATACATTTGATCCTGGACACTAACAGGATAACATACATTTTAAGTTAACCTTTAATGACTAGGAATGATGCAATGGTAGCTCATAACTGTTTGTCTTTTTACCCACAGCCTCATTTGACTTTGCTAGACCCCCCCACACACTTTTAGTATTTATTTACTAAAAGTGTTATCTACTTAAAGCATTCAGGCCTGAAATTCAATATAGATTTTTGCCTCTCCTCTTCTTGTTCTGCCAGCCTTTACTGGGACAGCCATGTTTTTCCTAGGACACACGCACAATGAAATTGCAATGTCACATCTGTTAGGAGACCAACGGTCTCACTGTAAGCAGGAAAAAGCTTACTACAGTCAAAAGTATGATCAGACATATATGTTCTATGATCACCTCAGACATTGAGTATTTCTTTACTCCAGTTTAGTATTATTAACATGCACACAGGACAAAGCAGATCATGTGCCCTGATAAAGCAAACAGCAGTAAATACAGATAACAGCATTTTATTTAAATGTTTATTTTGTGTTTTAACAAGCACAGATTGTGCACTAGTTGTTTAAAGCACTTGTATGCCTCTACTGAAATATAATGCTTTAATGTATGCAGCATGCACAGTATATCACACAGGCAAAAGTAAATAATCTGTCGAGTAAAGTTACCAAGTCACTAGTGAAATCTGACCACCATTTGATAACACCCACTATGAAGGTAAAATCTGACATCATAAAAACCCTCCAGTCTTAAGAGATTACCCTAAAGTAAATCTAATCCAGCTGTACTATAGTCAATCTCTTCCCCACTTTTATCACTCCACCTGCCTTTGTCTTCTATTTCTCAACTCTAACTCTCTCATCGCTATACACCTTTTCTGTTGAAAATAGCAACAATATGGCTATCTGTATTCTTTACCTAATTTGAAATGCAGTTCTCCAGCTGTCAAAAAATGTGGTAAAGACTTTTGTTTATTACTGCCTTTCAAATGCTAATGGCACTCCATTTCTGTTGTTTGTACATTGGAGTCTTTCTCCCCTAAGCCTCCACTGACAAATGTGTCCTGTGTCCAGTCAGACTTTCCCCGGTACACAAAATCAATAAATACATAAATAACTGACGACATGATGAAATTTAAGCACACTTCTCACCTTGATGACCCCATTTTGCATGCTGTCTTCCTCAAAGCATTCATCAGAGTATATGCCCTCATAAGAGATGAATAAAATGTCAGATTCAGGAATAACCCCTGTGGTGGAACCCGAGTACAAGTAGACTATAAAATAAGAGGGAAAAACCTCATAGCTCACATAAACAAACGTAATACCCCATCATCTAGGGAAGTCAAAAAAATCAGCAAAGAACTTAAAGTCAAATCTTCCAAATGTCAAGTATGAACTGAGAATTGCTACCTCTGCTAAGGACTACCACAAAACTTTCTTCATCTATGACAGGAGCCTTAAAGGTAATGCTCAAAGATAATATATAACAACACTACCACTGTGGACATAGCCAACATATTAGCAGACAAATTTAGTTCTAACTTTTACTCTCATCTCTCTTCTTAACTTTACGAACTTATTAGCACACACATACCACCCCCTCTGATCATGTCCAAGGACTTCCGATTGCTCTCTCTCCAAGGCCAAAAAGACTTGCTCCATGGTTCCTGATAATGTGCCAGGCTGTTTTATTATCAGCACCAGGCCTTCTCTAGTAGTTTTTCTGCTAAGCCCATTCATCCTTAGCCTGTCCACTGGATTTGTTTCAGAAGAATGAATTACTGCAGTGCTCACACCTACTGATCCAAGAAACCACAGAACTGTAAGCCTCATCAGCCTAATCTGCAAAGTAATACAATGAATTTCTATGGAACTTATTAACAAGGACAAAGACCATCTACAGGCTCTAGACCAAAACCAGTCTGGATATGTTAAAGGCAGATCCTGCCACCTGAATTTGGTGGGCTTCTTTGAACATGTCATTGATGCATTAGCCTCGGGCAGATTAGTTCATACTGCCTACCTGGACCTGGCCAAAGTCTTTGATACTGCCCCACATTCTGGCATTATTGACAAGCTAATCAAACTAAATGTAAACCCTTAAAATACCCACTGGATGGCATACTAGCTAATTGACAGAACCAAATCTATTAGTGTGGGAGTAGTTATCTGTGGCATCCAACAGAAATTGACCCTAGGACCACTGCTCTGTAGTATTTACTTATCTGCTGTCAAAGCTAACATCAAGGGCCTATGGCTCTCCCAGCTTGCAGAGGACTACAAATTTGGAGCTGTCATTAACTCTCTGTCTGACTTTTAAATACTAAAGGAAGGACTATCAGCACCAATGAGTAGTGTCTGGAACATGATGTAACAAAATACCATGAAATGCAGCAGTGTCCTTTGGCAAAACCAGGCACACATGCACCAACTTCATAGGTAATACCCCTTTGAAAGTTAAGTCAGCAATAAGTGACCTGGACACTTTTGTTGACAATGAACTATCCTTTGATCACAGTGTAACCACTGTTAGGAAATCCATTTACCTTGTTGGACTAGTCCCCAGGAGCATCTCTTCCAGATCTAGGGATGTTATCTTCTCTCTCTGCTGTTCCCTTATCAAGCTCATAACAGAGTATAATGGCTTCTTTGATACGTATCTATTTAAGCATACGACTCAGCGTGAGAGACTACAACACTTCCTTACTAAGATAATCAAGGGCATGTCTTCATTATGCTACTCAGACCTCCTGAAAGTGCTCTTAATTCCGTTTCCTACAGTTTCTTGAGAGGTAATCTAGAGATCAGAATTTCCACCAAAATATAAACAGAGTCTACTGGCGAGACAGGTATATATCCCATATAATTTCTCTTTTATGGAACTGACCTCCTTTAGATGTGAATCAAAGTAGCTCCTTGACACTTTAAATATAATTTAGATGAATGGGATGAGCAATCATAAATATACTTTGTGTCTTGTACCCTCAAGCTCTCATTGAAAGGGATCAAAATGTGGTATAAATCAGTCATGTCAATGGGTACGTATGATATTAACTTATGAACCAACAGAATATACAATGCCATGAAAGAATACGAAGTTTTGAAATTATTCCTGACACTGTCCTGGCTTTCCATCAAATATAGTCCTAATTCAAGCCTACTCTGTTATCCTTGATGAAACACCTTAGTAAACATAAGCCTGGCCTCCTTGTTTATACAAACGGTATATATGGCACATAATGTATATAACTAAGTGTACATCCTTGCAAAAAAACACAAAATGCTCAAAGTAAAATCAGAACAACAGGTCACACTCTTAGCTGGATGATGATCTTTATTTAGCGCTTTCGTCAGTTAATAAAACAAGGACTTCTTCAGAATGTTGTAACACACTTTACACCCACCTTATATACTACCATGTGTTTAATCAATTAAGTGAATTAACTTTCCCTCCAAAACCATTTTTAAAACATTTTTAAAGCCATACCCCCTGTTGAATTGTTACTGATGTTAAGTTTCATAAGAAAAACACAAAACCTTATAGTTTGTATATATGCACACATTCCTTAAAAGCAATTCATATAAAGTATATATTTTGCCACAATTATTAAAGAAGATTCATTAAAAAAAAACTAAGTGAATAACCAAACAAGATGTGAGACAGAATAACCAATATAAACTTAAAATATACATGTTGTTGTTTTATTATTACAAATGGTAATCTGATTTTAACTTGAGGTAACTAGATAAAGAAACTACCTCATTTAATCCAGGGGGGATCGTGGCATTAACCCTTAGCTGCCACATCATTTCCTTGAACTCTAAGAATAGGTCGTTTGCCCCCCCCCCCCTCTCATTGTATTCTAGATGTTCAAGTATTGTAAATTTAAAATAATGCTCTGGAAATTTAGTAATATGCTTAGCAAGGGCGTTATTGATGTTCCCCTTCCTAATGTCATACATATGCTGATATATCTGAAATCGGAGGGAGTTTTCTGTCTTTCCAATGTAGAATCTATTTCAGATTTAACATAGTGCAATATAGACTACATTTTTAGTACCACAGTTATTTCTGTGTGTTGATTTCACTATACCATACCCAGGAATATTCACTCTGTTAACCTCTAGAATAAATTTACACTGCGAACAATGTCCACATTTCCTGGTCTTACCCTCACCTTGCTTCTTTCTCACATATTCTTAAGACTGATGTCTTTTTTTGTACACTACCAGTGGTTTACTACCCACTGCATTACATATTTGTCTATCATGTTGTAGGATAAATCAATTCTTAAAAAGGACGTCCCTAAATAGGGAATACTGTGGGGTATATCTCAGGATCATAGCCTTCTTATACACACCGTAGTTACTGTTACTACCATCCATGACTGCACCTTGTGCACCATCCATACCCAACAATGGATAAAAATGTCCTGATATTCTTTTTTGAATGACTTCTACCAATATAGGTTTCACAAATCCCTGCGGGTATCCCCTTTTTTCCAACATATCCAACAATTTGTCTCTTTCATCATAAAATGTATCTAACTCACTAACCATTCTTGTAAGTCCTTGACTAGGGACCTTTTTTGATGCAGGGGGTGGCCGCTATTAAAATGGAGTAGAGTGTTAGAGTACGTTGGTTTCCTATAAATAGTAGATGTGTACTTTTTGAATTCTTTATTTTTCTTGATCTGGATGTCTAAGTAACTAATACTCTCTGTGTTCATCTCTATAGTAAATCTTAAGAAGGAGATGCTAGTATTCAAATAAGAAAAAAATTCATACAGTTCACCTTCACTACCTCCCCACAGAATAAGTATATCATACAGTTATCTGCCATAAAATACACACCTCCTATACCCAATCAAAGGGAAACACCTTGGTCATCTCCCATTGGGCCAAGACAATGTTTGCAATGACGGGGGCACAAACTGCCCCCATGGCAACCCCCATCATTTGCCTAAACAATTGCCCTTCAAACAGAATGTAATTGTTTTCAAGGACCAACTCTATTAGTGTCCTAAGTGTAAGTATTCTAGAATGTGTATACTGTGAATTCTTACACAGATAATCATAAAACAGTTCTACTCCCTCAGAGTGCGGTATGACATTGAAGAGGTCCTTCACGTCAGCTGTAACCAGAATCATATCATCCCCATACAAATCCTGGTTTAGTTTTTTAAGACAGTCCCAGGAGTCCTTAATAATGTGTGGGAACCCACTAAGACTGTTCTTTAAACAAAAGTCCAGAAACTTGGCAATAGTCAGGGTCTTAGAGGCCTTAGCATCCATTATAGGCCTTAAAGGAGGGTTGGTGGCATCTCTGTGGATCTTGGGGATGCCAAATATGGTTGAAATTCTAAGATTATCCTTACCATGAAGTCATATTCTTCTTTAGTAATTTGGTTGTTAAGTAGCAGCTCATATAAAGTGGCATCTATCTTTCTGTATGCTAGATTTAATTCATTCACTGAAACTTGTTCAAATACATCCCCATATAAATGAATTAACATACTATCCACATAGCGTTGCTGCTCCATTACCACCAACCCTCCCCCTTTATCAGGTTTCATTATGCTTAGTGACCTGTTATCTAAGATGCTATTAAGTAGATTTTCTTCATCTTTAGTTAAATTGCTTTTAGCTCTAGGAATCTTTTTGCACTTACAAATGTCCCTAAAATCATTTACACACATCATCTCAAATAACTGTATACTGGGATGTAGGGGGGATTGTAGACACTGGCTTTTTTGCATACTGGAACAGAGAAATTGTCTTTACCACTATTTACAACCATACTGAAATTGAGTTTCCTAGTGTACACCATCAGGCCAAGTAAAGTTCTATCAATTCTGGCATTGTTCATGGGCACAAAGTTTAACCCCTTTTCAAACAATTTCGCCCATTTTACAGTGACCTGAGTGTTAGATAAGTTATATATTGTAAAATCATGGTGTATATTACTAATAATGTTATTATTTGTCTCTGTACCTACCAGTTCCCAGCATTGTTCCTGGCTCTCCCCCTCCTCATAAGTTCCTCTCCCCCATCCATGGCCATTCCAGGAATTCCTGCTGTGAGGCCAATTGTTGTTGTAATTGTGCTGGAGATTCCTGATTCTCTCTGACCTTCTGGGGGTTCCTAAAGTTACATTATCATAATTGTGTCTGTCCTCTGGATATTCTTCCACTATGTCCCTTACTTCACCCTCAAGAACAGAACCTTCATCTATTAATTCTATCTGAGCTAAATTAGGCTCTATGCTGCCTTTTGGTGTGGGGTATGCCTGCCCTTGCTCATATTGCTTTCTGTCTCTTTCTAATTTTTTGCTTTTCTTATCCCTAATAGCAGCAATGTTTTTATCTACATTCACAAATATAGCTTTGTAATCATTTATTTTAAAAGAAAAACACAAATCCTGTTTGATTTGTTCATTCAATCTATTAACACTTCTTTTAGTACATTAAACTTTTTGTTATCATCTTTAATAACATTTCCAACAACACACAACTGTGGCAGTTAAATAAAACCAATAAGTCTGTGTGAAGTTCTGAGCCGTTAACCAGCCCATTTGGTTACTTCCAACATCTTAGTCCCTCTGGTATCTGTTGCCGTTTCAAACATTCCCTTAAATAATGGTTTTCCACCTGTAATTTTCTCAATCTAAACACATCTTTTTCCAAAACTTTTAATTTTTGATCAACAGTACCTTGTACAATGTGTTCAGGTGGAAAACCAAATTCACAGTGTCCTTCCTTGCTCAACCAGTCCATGATGTTAAAACCCTGTTGTGGATCCTCCTGGTTGTTGAAATCACTCCACTGACCTTGTCCGGTCTCCAGTACTTATCAGTTACTAAAGAAACCATGGAGTGGTGTTTCAGGAACTTACAAGTAACACTGGTCATCTGAGGAAGTCTGATTACGGAGACGAAAATGCATATACTGCAAAGGCATTTATGTGTGCTTTTACTTGTGAAGTTTTGTGCATATTTGGAATAAAATTCAGCTTAGAAAACTACCTACTTTACTCTACGCTACAGGCACTTTTTGACTGTTTTCTTGGTGATTTTAGAGTGCCTTTCCACTGTACTTTTTCTTATATCAACAGATGGTAGACTGGGTAATGTTAAAAATCAGGCTGAAAAGGTAGAACAGAGATGAATTCAGGTGTTAGCTGACAAGAGGCTCCGGACAGAATAATGCTATATCGCTAAAGCCATTTTTAAAAAACAGGAAATTGCTTCACTAGTATATAGGAGTTTTTTTGTATATTGTGTATGATGGTTGTTAGGTTATTATAAAGAAGTCCCCATGAGATCTTTATTCTGTTCTTAGTAGAGTTCTGTTTGAGCTTTTTGCATAGGGATAGTTTTTAGTTGATGGTTGCTAGGTGATTAGCAAGAGTTTTTCTCGCGAGTCCTGCATCTTATTTCTGGCATAGTTTTTTTGTCTTTGACAATAGGATAATTTCATGTTGATTTTATTATTTTAGTATAAAATCGGGATGAGAAGTTTTTCTTCTGTGATATATAAGGCATATTAAGTAAGTTTCTTTATGGACTTCTAATAATGCTTTTGGATCTTTCTATTTTCACGAACGTTGAATGTTAAGTTATTTTAAGAGTGAGCTGTGTTCTCGCGATGTTTTACATTGCGTTAGTGATGAGGAACTTTGATTTATTTATATACTTGAAGTAAGGCAATTTGAATTTCTTCATTGATTTTTTGTTCCATAATATTAAGTAGATCTCAGTTCATTGCTTTCCTTTTAATGAGCTTTATGCATGTTGTTTTTAAGGGATCGGGCACTGCAGAGTATTGATATGTTGCTTTGAACCTTAAATTAGAATTCTGAGGTTAGATAATGGAGTTATGGTGTGAAGCAAGCAAGGTTTTCAGACTTAATATTTTTTATTATGATGCATGCTTCATGCTATGTTGACATTGCTGTGCACCTATAAGCTGCTTAGAAATCAAATTAGAATTAAAAGTTGGGTAACTGAGTTATGGTGGGAAGCGAGCAGGGTTCTCGCCTTATGAGATAGGCAGTTAGTTTAAATGAAGATGTTGCACTTTTAATAAGTTATAACAGAGAATGTCATGATCACAATGCTTGTTTTCTGAATGATGTGCATTTTAAATGTTGTTTTCTAATTTTAGACTGTGGAAAATTTTTGTAGAGTTTTTCAGTTAACTGCAATGAATATATGTTTAATATATGTTTATTGCTTGATGGATGCAATTAATTACCATGACAGTGAATGCTTTAATTAGGTGGTTGATTGTGTATACATACTAAATGTTATACTAAAGTTTTTTAAGAGTCTGATGAAGCATGATTGTTTCATTTGAAAGCAGTTACTATTTTGTGCATGAATAAATATACTTTTATTCAACTGGCTGCCTTGTCTGTCGCCATCATGTTTTATTTTTCCTTCTTTATCAGATTGTCTTCTGATTTCATGCACATATGCTTGAACCACTGTAATCTGTTCTCTTTGACCTTCTCTGCAACTGGAGCTAATTCGGCTTCTGCTCTGATGTCTTCATTTCTTTCTTTTTCTGTCTCATGGTTTGCATCCTGCCACCCATCTCAAGCACTTCATCTCCTTGACCTCTAGCTTCCTGAAATTCTCTGCTTTCACTCTCCAGGCTTCTGTACCATGCAGTGGTACTGGTTGCAACACTCTTTTCTACACCTTACTTTGGCTTTCTTCTGTCATAGTCTACCCCCTGATACTCTGTGCCAGTTGGCTGAAGCCCCTCTGATTTTAGCGCTGACCTCTTTTTTTGAGTTCCCTTCTGCTCAACCACCACTCTCAGATACTTAAAACTGTTAACTTGTTCCACTAACTTCCCTTCTGTCTCTTCTTATTTCTTCCATTTGCTGCTATTACAACTGTCTTATCTGCACTGAGTCTCTGCGACTTCAGTCTTGCATTCTATTCACATATGATGTGCTGAAGCTCTTGTTCAGAACATTATATTAACCTTAACTTGTTTCTTTCCAACCCATCTTATCTTGTGAAGTGATAATATTATACAGTGGATTAAAATATAATGGATTCCCATATCTTACAGAGATGGATGCCCAGACCAATGTCTTAGTTTAAGCTATACAAATATTTTTAAGTAAAAAGATTTAAAAAAAGATAAATCATGTTAAATTTGAAAATGGCATTTCTTTTCTTGCATGTCCATAGTAACCATCTGGGTTTTTGGCAGTAGCACCTGCTTTTAGCTGAATACGTGAAGCCTGCAGATATCACAGGAGGTCTGGAAAGTGTGTTCTGGGTGAACTTTTCTGTGAATCAGACAGATGCAATTTAATGAAGTTTTAAATGTGTAATTGGAAAGCAGCTTAGTGAAAATAAAGGGTAAAATAAGCAGTGAAGTTCCAGACTGTGATACAGGTGATATTTTAAGAAAAATGTTTTAAAAGTAGAGAAAATAATAAAAAGTATGAATAACGATAGTCCTTTTTTTGCATACAAAGCATAACCAGCTGGGTTTTTCCACCAGCACCTGCTTTTGGCTGAAGACAAGCAGCCTGCAGGTATAAGCAGTTAATTATGAAAGGTTTGGACAGTCTGCTATGAGTTACCTTTCTTGTGTAAATCCTACGTACAAGGTAATTAACTTTTAAAGGGGAACTACTGGCAAGCATTTTAGTGAAATTCAAGTAAAGTATGAAGTGAAGTTTGACGTGCATAGATATACAAACAACAGCCTCTATAATTTAGTTTATTTAATGTCAGCCAGTGTACTTTATCTTAAGACTAAAAGGTAACCTTTATTAAAACCAGGCAAGTTGCATTTAAATCTTTTTGGGGGGGGGGCAGGATAATAACAAATGAAAGTCCAATCTATGTTAAGAAGAGTCCTTTGTTGACCCTATTTAAGCATAATTTGGACAACTGGATAAAAAAACATAAAATCACCCCAGGGGTTCAATCTGTATCCCTCTTAGATAGGGGTAATAGGTGCTAATTCAGGGCCTACTCCTGGGAACATGGGTTAACTTAGGTAGGCTTGTAAGGGCCCTAGGGCCATTAGTCTAGTAACCTCCTATCATCCTATGAAACACAGGCAATAACAAGCACATTAGCATGGTTAACCTTAACTTCAGAACTTGTAATAAAGTCACCAGTCTGGAGCAAGTGTTATTATTTTGAAGAATAAGGCTTCCTTTTTTGAAAGTGCATTTGGGTGTGTTTGCTGTGAATTAAAAGGGAGTGGAGGGTTAAATTTATTTATTCTTGCATCTTTTTATTGAAGCAAAAAGTCTGGAAAAATGTGACATGGTTTCAGAAATTAGAAGAAGCAACTGCATACAAAGTCAGTGTGCTTCAGTGTTAGAAAGATATATTCAAAAGAACACCAATGTGTAGAAGTATTGCTTTTCAATCAGATCTTCTGCTTTGTCGATATTAACACGGAAAGTAAATAACCTTACCATATAGACAAAAAAACAAATAGTACTGGAATTATATTAAGAAGTGGGAAGTCAAATGGGAATGTTAGAGAAGATGCATTTGGATAGAAATAAGCATGTGAATTTCACAAAGAAAGGATTTCAGTGGAGATAGTCTGTGAAATATCAGGGACAAAGGAAAACGGGAATGATAATACTAATCGTAAGAGAGGCCCCAGTAGTGAGAGAATATGAACATAGGTTCATAGGTTCATAGGTTCATACTAGGCTATCTGCCCGAGGGCATTTACAAGCCTAGCCCATAGTTTTGTGGCTTACGCCACCCCTTTAGTATGGGGAACTATACCCATTATTTTGCTGTGCCTCTGTTGAGAAGTGACACTGAGGTAATCCCTGGGGTATATCTGCGATCTCCCATCCATTGGTCAAGATTTCTCTTGAACAAGGCCAGCGAGGTGCTCTGCCTCACATATACCGGGATTTTATTCCACAGCATAGGGAGTCTTTGGGTGATGAATCTATCCCTCCAGCGTTTAAGTCTCCGCCCTTGTGGCTCTGACGGATCTAGATTTTTGAGGTGAAGCATATTCATCAAATCTGGGTTTGACATGGCCTTGTATGTTAGGCAAAGGTCACCTCTGAGCACTGAATAGAGCTGGAGTTCTTTCAGTCGGGCAGCATAGGACAGATGTTTGAGACCCTTTATCCTTTTGGTGAGGAACTTTTGTGGCCTCTCCAGCTGCTGCAAGTGTCGGGTCAGATACATTCGAATGGGGCATTGTACTCAATCATTGGTCTGATGAGTGATGAGTATAGGGAGACTATGACCTCCCTTGATCTAGATGAGAATCCCTTCATGATAAGGTGGGCAATGTAGAAGGTCTTCCTAACTACTTTAGCTACATGGGTGTCGAATGACAGACTACTATCAACCTGGGTCCCCAGGTCCCTGATAACTTCTTCTGTACTCAGTGGATTGCCACCTATTTGGTAGCTAGTAACCTTGTTTTTCCCGAAGGGTATGACTATGCATTTTTGGCATTTAACTTTAGGCCATGGCTCTGGCACCAGTTATCCGCTTCTGTGAGACCCTTCTGAAGGATATCTGTGTCAGATGTGTTTGCAGTCATCTGCAAACTTTGTCAGCCATAACCCTCCTGTGTTTGCTTGTACTGAAAAGTAGATGCCAAACAAGAGTGGGCCCAGGACTGAGCCCTGTGGTACACCACTTGTGACAGGCTTTGAGTCTGACATGGCGCCAGCAACTCTGACCCTGTGGGTTCTGTCACTCAGCCAGTTTGCAACCCATCTTGTGATGTATGGGTTAACATTTAAGCTGATGAGTTTTTCAATGATACCGGTATTGTATCAAAGGCCTTCGCCAGATCGAGGTAGGCTGTATGGACTGCCTTCCCTCATCAATGGCTTTGGTGACTGTTTCAAAAGTCAACCAAGTTTAGAAGGCATGATCTGCCTTTGACAAAGCCAAACTGGGATGGATCCAAAGTCTGCAAATTCCCTATGTCTTTATTTATGAGGTGCATTATGATCCTCTCCATGGCTTTGCAGATAAGGCTTGTCGTGGAGGCACCGCCTTTGTGAAGTGGGACCACAGTTGCAGTCAGAGGTAAGACTATGATTAAACAAAGGACAATAATGATAGATTTGCAGTAGCAAGGAATTACTGACAGGGGAGGAGAATTATGTTGGCATGAATTTATTTTACACCTAAAACTACTCATATGGATCTTATTAGAATTTTGGGTGGAAATAATAAGCTTTCAGTGGGAAATATTTATGAGTGAGGATTAGAACCTCATTTGTAATAGTGTGGATGCATAAGGTGATGCAGATGGGAAAATATAATAAGAAAGGGCAGGTTTCTGAAGAAATATATAAGAATATTTGGTATAAAAGATGCAAATTCAGGAGGAAAAAAATCAGACAGAATTTGCATATTATTTCCCAAGATATAACAACTGGCCAAGATTGGACAGAAAGTATATTTCACCAAAGCATGTGTATTTAACTGGGTGGCCATGGTGGTGCAGCGGTTAGCATTGCCGCCTCACAGCAAAAGGTTCTCTAGTTCGTTTCTCGGCTGGGGTGCCTTCTGTGTGGAGTCTGCATGTCCTCCCTGTGGTTGCATGGGTTTCCTCCGGATACTCTGGTTTCCTCCCACACCCCAAAGATATGGACACTCCAAACTGACCCTACGTGTGAGCATGTGCATGTGTGTGTCTTCTGTGGAAGGTTGGGCACTGGGCTGGCAACTCAACACTGTAAAACTCCACTGCCAATCATGAGCGGACTGGTGATCCGCTAGGGTGACCCCTAAACGTGATATGCTGAAAGGAGATGATGATGATGTGTATTTAACTGAAAAGCTTTCAGACCTGTCTAACAGCTACATCAGGCCACGCACCAATACAACACTAACATATAGATGCAGGGTAAGGATATAAAACTGAAACACTGGCACTTTCATACTTATATGTTACCAGCAGATGAATTTAAGGAACTGAAATGGTACAACTTGTGAGTTATTAGAAGTGGTGGCCAATAACCGGGATAAAACAAAAATGCCTTTAAAATCATGGCAGAAATTAGACAGTATGGAAAATAAGCAACTATAATTATTTAGATGAGGTTTACAATGGCAAAAATGCTGCAGAAGAAAGAGTATCACAGAGCAAGGGAAGGAGGAGCAAATAAAGAGTTAAAGGGAAATAAGGGAATACTCACACAATTGGCAAAGGTTGTTATTAATCAACCAGAAATATTATAGCAGTACTGGAGATGTATAATGCAGATGAATGGAGAAACCAGAACAAAGCACAAATGCAAACATTTAAGGAAGACTAAGCTATACCAAGGATAGAGAAAGACAGGGGTTGAACAATTTATAACCAAGACAGGAAGAGATGAAATACAATCAGTGATGTATAATCAAACAAGTAAGTCTCTAGAACAGATTATGTTCTTATGAAAATGTGGCATTTAGGAGGGAAAAAGTGGCAAAGATCTTGGAGGTTTTGTTTAACCATATTTTAAAAGGGAGAGACAGGCATATTGGAGGAAAACAGTGGTGGCAGTGATGGTATTATCAGACGAGGATGAAAACCTCACAGATCCAAGATTGTTGTTAAGCAACTGTTCTTAGTAATGACTCCAGAACACAAAAACGTTTGGTAAAACTACTTAGGCAACAGAAAGTAGAAAGATTTGTTGCCAAAGTATGGGTCCTAACAAAAGAAAAAATAACCAGAACTCCCGTAGAGGTATTACATATATTTCTGAAATTTTATAAAAATTTGTATAAAGCAAAGTAGTAGGGAAATCGAGAAAAAGCGCAAATGAAAATATTTATAAATATTTATATATTTATAGGTTAGAGGCTGATGAGGCTCAACAATTAAGGTAGGAGGAGATGAAATAAAAATGGTGATGTATAACCAATCTACAGAAAAGTCTCCAGTAACAGATGGTATTCCAGTGGGAATTTGGAAGTTAGGAAGAAAAAAAAGTAACAAAGATCAGGATGGTTTTGTTTAACAGTATTTTAAAAGGAGGGGAGGCACCAACATATTGAAAAAAAACTGTGGTGGCTACAGTACCTAAAGACAATAAAGTCCCATCTAATGCAGCTTCATATACGCTCATTTCAATTTTAGAACATGATTATAAGGTGTTTATGTCTATAACAGCTAAAAGAATGGCAAAGGTGATATCAAAACTGATAAATATGGACCAATGTGGTTTTGTGGTTGGAGGCAAACAGTTGACAACATTAATAGAACAATGATGATCCAGAGAGAAGCACAATGTATGAAAACACCACTGTTATTGGTGGGTCTTGATGCAAAGAAAGCATTCAACAAAGTAAGCTGGAATTTTATGAATAGGGCAATGGAAACATTTGTATTTCCTGATACAATAATAATTTAACTTAGAAGGATATATGAGGGATCAGAAGCAAAAATTAAAGTGGGAGGGTTACTCACTCAAAACTTCTGTTTGAACAGAGCAACCAAGCAGGGATATCATATTTCCCCTTTGTTATTTGCATTATACTTATAACCATTGCCAATGAAAACAAGGGACTCAGAAATTCAACGATATAATTGTTATGGTGTTCAAGATAAGTTGGCTTTATTTGCAGATGATATTATTTTGCACCTGAAAGAACCAGAAAAGGACAACTCAGTATTAAGGAATATTTTGAGACCGTTCCATTTTTTTTCAGGATCTAAAATTAATGAAAATAAAATAAAGGCTATATCTATAAACTATGTACCCACACATGAACTGATCCAGCAATACCCATATTTATGGGGATATAAACCAAAGTATTTAGGAGTATGAATAGAAAAGGATTTGGTTATGGCAGCTAAGGATATGTGGAAAGAGACTAAACAAAAGATAGTATAAAAACTGAGAAGCTGGAACTGCTTGCCTATGGATATACTAGCACGATACAAACAGCAAAATATTTTAGTCCTTTTAATTTTATACACAGGTTATGCTTATTTTTATCAACCAGAGGAGCAGTTGTGGACAGTAATTAATAAAGAGCTGAAGGATTTTATTTGGGAGCGGAAGTGGGAAAGAGTCAAGTGGGATAAATGGATCCTCCCAACAGAACCAGGAGGATTAGGATTATTTGATTTGAAGGGATATTTTAGAGCTACACTATTAAGGCTATTATAGATAACAGGCAGAAAGCTACAATTCAAAATGGAAAGGGATGATGATGAAGCAGGGGGTTATTTCAAGAAAATAATGGAGGAATGAGCTTTGGGATGCAGATCTTTAATGAGAACACCAGCCATACAGAATATTATATTCATAAAGTAGCAGAAAGTATACACAGAACTAAGCCAACACAGGAATGGAAAAAGGAGGTTCTGTTGATAGGGATGATTGTAAATATGGGTAAAGGCAATAGACAAGAGGGGTTTGGAATTTATTGGAGGAAGCCGGCAAAGGAACCAAGGTATTGCAAACAAATAATTAGAGAAGGAAGGGTAATAGAATGGGAAGAAACCAAGATGACATTTGGACTGTAAGCTAGTCACATTCCCTCCCCTATCAGGAATTGATATCAGAGTATAGACAAAGAGAAAGGTATAGGGGAATACTAAATGAAAGTCCTCCACTGGCTGAGTTTTTAGTTGAAAAAAGAACAGAAACTGCTGTTAAAAAAATTGATAATTAGTAGGGCATATAAAACATTGCAAGATAACTACTCGATCAGAAGAGGTCAGAAAAGATTGGGAAGAGAGATTATATATGCAGCTCACAAGGAAACAATGGGAGGACATATGTATGCCTCCCAAACATGCAACAAAGTCTATAAGATTTGGGATTTTTGCCTGGAAGTGTTTGTATACATACTTTTATACCACAAGCAGACTCCAAAGAATTTTTCTTCGGGTAGATGGTTGTATGTTGGAGATGTGATGGAGAAGAAAGAGTTAACTGGGAACATATGTTCTGGGAGTGTAGTGAGTTGGCATACTTTAAAATTCCCTACAGAGAACTCTGTCAGGAATACTGGGTGAGCAAATGAGTTTAACAAAGGAAATTATTTTTTTGAGCAGGGATATAGGATCATAACTGTCCAGACATAATAAGGCCTTTTAAAGATTAATTCTGGTGGCTGACAAAAAGCAATTACTAGAAATGGAAATCTAAATCAACCACACTTAAAGTAGTAAATATTGTAACAGAGATAAAAAAGAACAGGATGTGGGAACTTTAGAAAAGGTAGGAATAAATTACATAGAAAAAAATGGAAACTGAGAGAATGATACACACAGGCAAAATGTTTTGGAGGAGGAATGAGGTTTAAGAGAAGTCAAACTGAACAATTTATGTAATGTTACTAAAGATTACAGGATATATAAAATATATATGTGATGTATAATGTTTGTAAACGTGAATTTGTTAATATGGTTTGATTACTTTTATATAAATGTTAAGTTTGCCTAATTCACAAGTGATAATTCAATGAAGGTATTTAAAAATATACCTTACAAATTCACTTTTATATGGACCCATTTTGATTATAAACCATGGTTATACAATATCTGTCTATATTAGCTTAGAGAATGACAATGATGTTACCAAAATCAAATGAGATGTATCAATGTGGTTGTGTGAGAGAAAACAAACCTATGATAACATTTATAAAGCAATGATGCTGCAGAGGGAATCAGAATGTAAGAAACCATTGCAACTGTTAATAATTCTTGATGCAGAGGAAGCTTTTGATAGAGTCAGCTGTTACTTGAGGAGCAGGGCAACAGCATCATTTTCCTTCCCTGACAGAATAATAGGGCTGAATAGATAGGATATATGAAGGGTCGAGGTAAGAATTAATATGGGAGGGTTCCTCTCTGACTAGCTGTGTCCGAACAAAGGAACCAGGCAGGAATGTCTTCATTCCCATCTGCATTATATTTAGAACTGTTTGAAAAAGATGGGGGGGAATCACGAATTCAAAGATATAAGTGGGGATATAATCCAGATAAAGTAACCTAATTTGCAGATATTAGTTTGTTCTTGATAAATCTAGAGAAGTATATTTCAGTGTTGTGGAATATTTTGAGACAATTTTAAGCATTTTCAAGATATAAAATAAAAAAAGATAAAACAAAAAAAAATAGTGGTAAACTATGCACCCATGCCATGAATTGGTTCAGCAATGCATATACTTATTATCACATGATATAATGAAATATTTAGGTGTATGGATTAAAAATGATTGCATTGTGGCAGCTAAGGATATATGGGAAGAATCTAAACATAAAATAATAATAAAAAAAAGAAACCGCAAGCCCCTGAATATGGATAAAGATGTTAAAATACAAGCAATGAAAATGTTCTTGGTCCCTTTAGTTTTATATACAGGTCAGGCGTAATGTTATCGATCAAGAGACAGAGAGAGAGTTTAGATAAAGTCCTTAATTAGAATAGCAACAGTTATGCAGAATATTATATTCGGAAAGTAGCGGAAAATCTGTATAACTGTTAAGGAGAATACTAATAGCTATGCAACATTTTATATTCATTAAATACCAGAAAACATTTTATAAACTAAGTCACTGTGGAAATGGGAAAAGTAGACTTTACCAACAGGAAGTTTTGTAAGTACGGATATACAAAAGAGGTAAGAGGGGGCTGGAAATTAGCAAGAGAACAAAAGTATTGGGAGTAAATAAATATTGAGGGGAAAGGTTATAAAGTGAGATGAGGCAAAGTAGGATTTTGGACTGAAGGTTAAAGACTGCCTGCTCTAACAGGGAATGATAACAGAATATAGGCCAGTGATGGTGAACCTATAGCACCTGTGTTAACGGTGATGCATGCCATGATGTTTTGAGTGACACTCCAGTCATCACCAGTACCCAAGTTACCAACGATACTGCTTTTACATTCATTGCTCATGTGAAGCGCACTGAATTACTTTGTGCCAGGAGCTTATGACACGCCAAAACCAAAAGGTTCGCCATCACTGGTATAGGCAAACAGAAATGGATAGGGGAATGTTAAGAGTAAGACCAGCTTTGGTATGTTTTTAGTCCAGTCTAGAAAAAAAGGATATCATTAAGGATTATGAAATTATAAGAAGCAATAAAAGGAGGTTAGGAAAGACTGGAAAATGAGAACAAAAAGCAAATATGGTAAGAAATCTGCAAGGTTCCCAAGTATGCAACCAAGTAATGGAGATTTAGAATGTTTGCTTGGAATTGTTTGCAGTGGTATTTTACACCCTGAGTAAACTTCAATGGATTTTTCCTCCGACAGTCAACATTGGAGACAAGATGAAAAAGATTTTGGGGGTTTGGGGGGATATAATGACTTACTGTTATTTTTTTTATTCCCTTCACAGTAATTTGACAGAAACATTGGGGAAACAAGTTACAGAAACTAAGGAAATAATTATTTTAAACAACAATAAAGGATACGAATTACCAAGGCATACTAAGGCCATACTAAATGTAATGCTGTTGAGAGGTCAAAAAACAATAACCAGAAAATCAAAATCTAAACTAACGTCAATGGACATATTTTGAATAACGAAATAAAAGAACTGGAAATGGGACAATTAGAAAAGGGAGGGACCCAATGTCATCAAAATTCATGCAATTTTGCAGGGGAACAAGATATAGATATAGATATATACCTATACAGAATAATTCTCAGGAAGAGGATAAGGTTTAAGAGAAGACAGGACGTGGGTGATTTATATAATGCTAAAGTGAATGAAAACTGTTAGAAAGAAAACATGTGTGTATACCACACAATTATACTAATAGAATCTATTATCAAGGTTTTTTTTCTGCTAATGTATGTGAACTCATACTGCAACTTAAAATGCAATGATTTATTAAAGTTATTTAAAATCAGAAATCCACCACAACATCCACTGGACTCACCAACGGCTGAAGGATGACATAGTTAAAAATAGTCAACAGTCATCTGTCAATAAACCTGGTTTTAAAATATTTTTAACTGTGCCATCCTTCAGCTGTTGGTGAGTTGGATGTTGTGATGGATTTTGGATTTGTTTTACTTAATTACCACTGAACTATTAATCTGTGCTGCCACATTTTGTGTATTGGATTATTTAAAAATCAATACTATTGCAAGAATGCCAAGGCCAGATACATAGAAAAGTATTTCTCTCCTAGAATATATATATATATATATATATATATATATATATATATATATATATATATGTCTAAATGTTTTTGATGCATACAGCAAGAGTGCAACAGTGCACAGATATAAATGCCTAATTATTATTTAACTTGAAAAAAGGCTAAATCACATTTCAGTTTGTGTGATTTAGGCAAACAGTGCTATGATAAGGTTTCATAATGGAAAAACTCCAGCATGAAATAAGGCTGTAACAGTCTGCTATAGAACTGGACCTAAAAATCTCAGTGCATTCCAAGACAGGTCTGCTTGGGCATGGATCATGGAAACATGTTGTCATATGCAGGCTGGAGAGAATGGAGATAAAACCATCACAGTCAAGGAAGGCAAATTAACACCACCCTAGAAACAGGTTCAACCCTCAGAGAAAACAGATAGTGCTCTGTTAGGCAGTCAGAAGAACTGACAATATCGTGATGGCAGGCTCGGCAGCAGGCTGCCAGTTCATATTCCTTAGAAGGAAAGCATTCCATATGGACAGGTGATCTAGATTACAAAGCTTTCCCACTGCAAAGAAGAAAGCAGCCAGACATCTTGCAATAGCAGACATCTCTTAGGATAAATACCAACATTTCTTCCAGGAGATCACATCCTGGTACAACAGAACTTCAAATGGGCAGAGTCTTTAAGAAGACCAGAAGCGTATCACTTACACTTAATCCTTCATCTAGGCCTCCTAAGTTCTCAGAGCTCAAAATTATACCATGGCCCCTGAGGAGCTAGTTGAACTAGTACACACAAGCTAGTGGGCCAGTGAAGAAGCCTGAAGTTCATCAAGAGTATTAGCACTACACCTTTGGAGGTGCTCAAGCAGAACAAGAACAGAGAGTGCTGTTGCACTACACACAACCAACATGAGGTGAATCCAGACAGTGTTAGTAATCCAAGAAATGCACAATTAAGTGATCTAATCAAGTGACATGTCACACTTTCAAGTTACCAGTTGTCACATCCAGCTGAAATACCTAGTCCACAGAATGACTATATTTATGGGTATAAAAGGAAATCATTTGAGTGAAAATGAATCTCTTCACAATGCAAATGGAGTCTTTTACAAAAGTCACTGCCTCCACTTCAGCTCAGTTATTAAAGTTCTCCAAAGTGAAGCACCATGGGAATACCAGTACTGAGCAGAGAAGAAGTCAGTGAACTCCGACAGGAATATCCTCATTTCCAGAGGAACGACTGCTGAGGAGACAGACAGGCTGCTCCAGCACCCACAGCATACTCTATAGAATCGGTACTACTAATCCCGATCCATTTCAAATCAATGTTACAGTCAACAGTTAGTACAGAGGAGTATAGCTCCAAACTGTTAGTAAGCTGCTTTCTTACACCAAAGATATAAAGTTCGATTTCTTCCACCTCCATTTGCCTGCAGAGTTTGAAAAGGTACAAATACAAAAAAATAAAGGCAAGGCTGAATAATAAACAATACCAACCTGCCCCACAACACTGCCTATGCTTGTGGCTCTGACAAACTATGAACCCATTGGGCACCAAACTTGCTAAAATCAAAACAAAGTTATCATCTAACCAGGTCTCAATTATAAAGCTCAGAAGGCAATCAAGCAGCAATCTGTTCAGTACTTCAGACTTACTGTAAACAGACATGTTAATAGAATGCAGAACATGACTATGGTAATCAAGAATGCAGGTCCTTCCTGTCTACCTCTCCCTGAAGGCATGAGGGAACAATGGGTGCTTCGTACAATGCTCTTACTTAAGAGTGAACCTGCAAGCTACCCTAAAAATTATATACCAATAACTTGTCTTCCAACGACATATAAACTATACATGGGAAATGACACCGATAAGAGTTTATAGTCATTTAGAAGATAATTCAATTATGGCCGTAGAACAAAAGGGCAATAAAAGAAAGTCATATGGAATAAAAGATCATTTGTTGTTAAACAAAGGTATAGTGGGGAACTGTAAGAAGGGGAAGAATCTAAGTATGGCATGGATTGACTACAAAAAAGCATTTGATAGTATCCCAAATTCATGGATAAAAGAGTGCTTAAAAATGTATAAGATACGCCCTACACTGATTGACTACATTACAGTAACCATGAAACAGTGGCAGACCACTTTCACGAAGGAAAGATTATTATCCCAGGGATAAAAAAATCAAAGGGAGATATTCCAGGGTGACTCCCTGTAACCGTTGCTATTCTGGTTTGCCATTAATCCATTAAGCTGTTGACTTAACAGCTTAGGCCATGGCTACAATTTGGCTCCTAGAAAACAAAGTCTGATGACTTCTCATCTTTTCTTTGTCGATGATTTAAAACTGTATAGCTCATCAGATAAGGAACTAAAAGCACAGCTGCAGGTTGTCAAAACTTTTTCAGATGATAATGGAATGTCATTTGGTCTTGATAAATGTGCAAAAGCAACCTTTAAAAAAGGAAAAATGCAGCACCAGGAAACATCAGTTTGGGACAAGAATGTGATATAAAAGAACTTGACCAAGAGGGAGTGTAGAAATACTTTGGAATTGATGAAGGATCAGCAATAAAACACGAACAAATGAAAATAAGACTCAGTAAGGAGTACTTTAGAAGACTTAAATTAATCCTGAAAACAGCACTGAGATTCAGGAACAAGATCCAAGCTATAAATCAATTTGCTCTTCCTGTCCTAACTTAAAGTTTTGGAGTGACTGACTGGCCCCAAAAGGTGTTGGATAGATTGGATATTAAAACAAGAAGAATGCTTCATGCTTACCAAATGATTTATAAAAATCAGTGTATACCAAGATTATATAGTCCCCATTCTGAAGGCAGGATGGGCCTCCTTGAAATTACCTACATGTATAGATCTGCAATCGTGGGACTCCACACATATCTACTGACCTCACAAGATCCAAATGTAGTGAAAGTTTTGAAACATGAGGAGAATAAATCTAAGATAACATCTCTGCTTAATTTGGCAGAAGCATATAGATGTCAAGCAGGAATGGAAATCAAACCAGAAGTAGAAAAAAAAACAGGCAGCAACTGAATCTGCTAAAAAACAAAAGAAAGAATATAAGGTGAATGACAAGATGAGAAGGCAAGAAATGTGGAAAAAGCATACATATAGTTGCAAATATAGAAAACGTCTGGAAGAGCCTCATGTTGCTCAAGAATGAATGCAGGAATGGTTAAGGAGAGATGAATTCACATCAAGAAGTTCTTCGTCTTCTTCTGCTTTCGGCTTTTCCCGGTTAGGGGTTGTCACAGCGGATCAACTGTCTGCTCATGATTGGCAGTGAAGTTTTACAGTGTCGAGTTGCCAGCCCGGCTCCGCAGAAGGCACACACACACGCGCACACACAAACCTAGGGTCAATTTGGAGTGTCCAATCCACCTACAGCATGTCTTTGGGATGTGGGAGGAAACCGGAGCAC
Source organism: Protopterus annectens (assembly GCF_019279795.1). Lineage (NCBI taxonomy): Eukaryota > Metazoa > Chordata > Ceratodontiformes > Protopteridae > Protopterus > Protopterus annectens. The sequence goes on from NC_056749.1 coordinate 568,671,825, forward strand.
CCTGAGGAAACGCACGCGACCACAAGGGAGGACATGCAGAGTCCACACAGAAGGCACCCCAGCTGAGGATCGAACCGGGGAGCCTTTTGCTGTGAGGTGGCAACACTAACCGCTGCACCACCACAATCACATCAAGAAATGAAAGGTTAATATTGGCAGCCCAAGATAATGGGCTACGTACACCATGGTTTACAAAGTCCATTGAACATGTGGGAGAAGCAGACATACGTAGGTTTTGTAAAACCGAATTGAAAACAGTCACACATCTTGTAGCTGGTTGTGACGCACTAATGGCAGAGGGACTGTATACTGAAAGGCATAAAAATGTGGCGAGACTGTTACACTGGAGATTGTGAAAACACTATGGTATCAAAGTGGCTGAAAAACACTGGAAACATGAAATACAAAGAATCATAGAAAATGATGAAGTTTATATCACATGGGATCACCCAATACCAACAGTTCAAAAGATAGATGCTAGAAAAATGGATATAGTGGTCCAAGAAAAGAAGAAAAAAGTAGTATTGATCATTGAAATCACTACAGTGTCTTGCTTAGAGAGAGACACAAAATCATAAAATACCTTGATCTGCAGGCAGAAATGAGAGCCATGCAGAAGAAAGATACTCAGACAGTTCCAATAGTAGTAGGAGCAACCGGTCTTATAAAAAAGAATTTAGAATCATATTTAGATAGGTTACTAATTCATGTAACACCGTACGAATTGCAGGAGTCGTCATTACTGTGCACATTGTGGGTGCTGTGAAGAGCACTTTTAGCTGACATCAAAGAGTGAACAATACTAATTTCATGAACTTTAATCACACTTTGACTTAGGAATGGGGTCCATTCCTGTCATGGTATTAGAAACCCAAAAGACATGGAGAAATTAAAAATGTAAGAGAAAAAAAGGAATAGCTGGGTGAACTCATTCCAGACAGACAGTACCCAGCCTTGGCGAAGGCACTAGGGCCAGGGCTGGTAGAAAGACTAGTGCAAAGTCCTTCACAGATGATGGACATCTTGCCACTGTGATAGGCCCTGATCCAGCAAATGATCTAAGAGGCCACAGTGTGGCAATAAAAGACAACAGTCCACAAAAAAATGTACGTGCCCTTTTCCTGTCATAAGCACCAGGACCATGGCTTGTAGAAAGACTACTGCAAAATCCTACAAGGATGATGGACATCTTGTCATAGTGTTAGTCCCTGATCTAACAGATGGTCTAAAGGGGTCATTGATAGAAAGACTAGTGCAAAGTCAACCAACGATGACAGACATCTTGTCAGAGTGTTAGGCTCAGATTCAACAGATGATCTAGAGGACCCACTATGGCAATAAAAAAACAACAGTCCACAACAAGTTAAGAAAGTGCATGGCCCTGGTAAATATACTAGGACCAGAGACAGTAGAAAGAGTATTGCAAAGTCCTCCAAGGAACACAGCAGCAATTACTCACAAATGTGAAAACAGTAAGAGCAAAGCACTGAACACACTCGTAGATAACAGGAACCAAATCCAAAGCTAGTAGAAGCAGAATAAATTCCCAATAGTGAGTTTAAAACGAAACTTCAATCAGCGATAACAAATAGGAAATTAAAAGTCACTTTTAAGTTGACAAAAAATATTCCAGGACTGTAGATAGTAAAAATAATTTATTCTAATGCAAAAGACGTTGAGCGCTTTCACTCGATACACTCGAGCTTCCTCAGAACAATTAAAATGCTCATCAATCACTGTTTAAATACATGTAATGGCGCCAAAAATTCTTAACTAATTAAAGCAACAGTATTCAATGACTAACTTATTATAAAAACATAATAATGTTACAGTCCCTTAAATCTTTACAATAATAATACTACAAATACTAATTTCACTGTATGTTCTTATAAAAAAGAATATCACATACTAATATTCTATTTAAAATGTTCCTATTAAGATATATACCTTAATATGAATAAAAATAAATAATTTCTACCTAAAACTCCATGGAATGTCGTGAATGCTATGCGCTGTAATCTTATGAGAATTTACCATAGTCCTAAATATATATATTATGATAGAAATTAGGTCATAAAGGCTACTATATCATATCTGACAATAATACTGTAAATTGCTTTTATCACCATAAATATTATTATAATGACCTGTAAACATTAATTCTTAACCATCAATAGTGGTTTGACTGTGATGTAATCATTAATTCCAGGCCAAGTCATGGCATCTGTGTATATTTGCCACCAATATTCTTTGAATGCCAACCAATTCTTTGTATTACCCCCCCTGGGGTTAGGTTTTATTTTCTCCAAGATGGCAAATTTAAAAGTGTGTTCTATGCCTACACCATTTATGTGTTTGAATAAAGCGTTTCTTCCATCCTTAGTTTTAATGCTGTATAAATGAGAATATATTCTTTTCTTAAATTGTCTTTCAGTCCTACCAATATAATAAGCTGGACATATATTACACTTAGCAATATATATAATCATACTGGTAAGACAGTTACCATATACTGGTCTGATTACAGTTTTATTATAATTCTCTAAGACTATTGTATTATCCGTATATATATAACTACATTGGCCACAAGCTCCACATTTGCTGGTATGTTTCATATTATTAATTTCACTTATGGGGCTATTTTCAAATAGGTATTTCAAATTCTTACCCATCTTGTAAACAAAATGTGGTTTGGGCCCTAAAATCGTGTGTGTTTCTTCGTCCATTGAAAATATTTGCCAATTCTTGTTCAAAATTTCTTTTACTTGATTGGAGTATGGTCCGTATTGTACTATACATGCTTGTTTGAATGACACTCCTTCTTTTTTGTCCTTTACTTCCTTACTTATAGATCCTTCTGTCATTAAACTTTGAGTACCTAATAGGGGTGGATATTTAGACCCCCCTTCCTTGCTTGTATAGTTCTCTACGTCTAACATCATATGTTCATCATAACCTCTCTCCCTAAATAAATTCTTTATGAAAGCCAATTCTACTTCTGTTTCCTTTCTATCAGATGTCATTCTCATTGCTCTTATAACTTGCCCTTTATATATATTATATTTTAACTTGTGAGGATGATTGCTACTGTAATCTAAATAAGAATTCGAAAAAGTAGTTTTCCTATTTATTTTGGATTTGAACTGTCCTTCCTCTAAATATACAAAGGTGTCTAAGTAAGCGACTCCCAATGTACTGCTCTCATTGGTGAATTTCAGATAATCACTAGACAAATTTAGGTAGTTGGTAAAACCTTCAAATGTCTGTGTGTCACCTTTCCACAAGATATACATATCGTCCAAAAATCGCGAATAATACTGTATATTAACAGAAAATGAGCTTTCCAAGGATGATGGAGATCTTGTCATAGTGTTAGGACCTAATCCAACTGATGATCTAAACAGCTCCATTGTGGCAATGAAAAAACCAATAGTACACCAAAAGTTAAAATTTGACCAGCCAGGCAAGATGTCTGGAAATGTAGAAATTGAGAGACAATGACAAAAAAACAAGTATTTTGTTCATAGGTTAGTATTTGTTCATAGGTTAGTACTAGGCTAACTGCCCTTGTGGGCCATTTTAAGCCTAGCTAATTACCCCATGTCAGTATCAAAGGTACAAGGTAAATAGCTTAACCATTATGCCATCCTCCTTTTTGTTTTTTTTTTCTATGCAACTAACCCAGTGTTCCCCAAAAGAGAGTTACACTGCAAGAGCAAGGCCTAAAATACAAAAGAGAAAAATAATTGAAACAGAAAAAATGGCAAACATTATAAAATGCCAATTTAAGATCATTAATTGAGCAAATAAAAACAAAACAATATACAGACAAAAACATTGAATGGGTTGGAAAAGGAAGCAAAACATGAAGTATTAGGATAGAAGGAACAAGTCCACAGGTATTTACAACATTAAAGTGAGCGGAATGAACTGAGAGAAGAAGCCAAAACTTAGTATGGTGCACTCTATATGCATAAAATAAATTGATGTTAACTAATAATCATAAAGCAAAGTCAAAAATACTTGAACAAACTCAAAAATATTTGAAAATACATATAGGCAAAGGGAACTAGACATGTTAAAGGTTACAAAAAGGAATATAGTAGCATAGTTTGATACATAAATGGAAGAAACTGAAAATTAAATGAGTGATCATTTACAAAGTGAGGGATTTGAATGGGAATCCCAAACGAAAAGACCATTTCAGAATGTTGTTTTAAAACAGGTACAGCTCAAAGAAGTGACAGAGGATGTAGAGCAGGGCAGTAGTAGAGAAAATCACTCATTAATTCAGTTAAATGCTGAAAGCAGTAAAGATTTTTCACAAAATGAAATGCAGTCACTTCAAAGCCAAATTATTTCCACATAGATGCAGAAAGAGCAAGAAACACAAATTCTAGAAGAGACTCTTAACCAGCAAGAAAATAATTTAAGAGAAGACTTGCTGGATTTGATATAAATGGATAAATATAACATGTATGAGAAACAGAGGCTGCCAAAGGTGAATAAGACACAGATGTTCAAAAAATTAAGCCAAATTAATAAAGTAATTAAAACTGTAAACCGAGATCCATACAATATACCAGACATTAACAGAATACAGCATTGTGTAGTGAAACAAATAAAGTATTACCAAGAAAGCATAAATTAGTAAAGGAAAACAAAGGAGCAAATAGATTACCACCATGGTAGCACCAGCTAGAAACACTTGTGAAACAGTTATGAAAAGAATTATCATTATTGGAAGAATACAGAAAAGGAAATTAATCTAAAATGATTAGAAAAGTAAATGAGCTAAAACAAAAATACATCAGCACAAATCAGGATTTGAGTTGCATTATATATAACAATAAATTAAAAAAAAAAACAGCCCAAGCTGAAAAAAAAGTATGTGATACACTGAGAAATATAAAGAAAGGATACAAAACAGTTTTGGAATGACCCAAAGAAATTCTACAGGAAACTAAGAAAGAAAACAGTAATAGCTGAGATAGCAACAGGAACACAGAAAATGAATGTGTTCTGGAGAAACAGCTATGACGACTCAGTTCAGCACAATAAGGAGGCTGCGTGGATAATAGTAAAAGAACAATTAAGAGTTTCTGATATAGAAGATAAGGATTAGAATGAATTAATTGTTACTAAGATAGGGATAAAGTTAAGGAAGGAAACTGAAAAACAGAGTCCAGATGCCATACCTAACTTTTGCTTAAAGGTGTTGGCATCATTACCCCATGATTCAACCTTGAGTAAAAATTACTTGTATGTCTACCATGAAATGACATTCAACTGGCTAACAATGGAGAGAGAGAGAGAGAGAGAGAGAGAGTGAGAGACATACTCATGCTTAAAAGTGAACTACAAATCACCCTAAGAACTATCGACCAATAATCTGTTGCCCAACAACATATATATATATGTATGTATGAACCTATAACCTCGAATATGAACCTATAACCTTGAAAAAGGGCATAGCAAAATTAATTTAAAATGGGTGGCGAAAGCCATACACATTCTGGCTTTGCTTATAAATGCCCTAGGGCAGATAGCCTAGTATGAACCTATGAACCTATAAGTTATATACAGGAACTGATGCATATAAAGTATGCAGTCATTTAGAAACAAATCCAGTCACAGAACAGAGAGAGAATCAAAGAGATTCATATGGAACAAAGGATCATCGTTTGTTAAACAAATCCATAACGGAGAGTGGTAAAAAGAACAGGGATCTCAGCAAGGCTTGTACGGATTAAGAAAAAGCATTTGACAGTATTCCGCACTCCTGGATTACAGAATACTTACAAATGGACAAGATCCATCACACACTGGCAAATTTTTCTGCAGCTGCTATGAAGAAATGGCAAACACAGTTGCAGCTGAACCACAAAAAGGACAAATTGCTATCCAGGATATGAAAATTCAGTGTAGATATTTCAGGATGATTATTTGTCACCATTACTGGTTTGTCTTGCTATCAATCCATTAAGCTGTTTACTCAACAGCCTAGGTCATGGATTCAGTACAACTCCAGGAAAATCATCAAGTGAAAAGATATCTCTCCTGCTTTCTGTGAATGACCTACTGTATAATTGTAAAGGCCATCAGATAAACACCTGGAAGGGCAGCTACAAGTTGTTGAAACATTCTCAGGCGACACAGGAATGTCTTCTGGTCTCAACAAATGTGCAAAAGCAACATCTGAAGGAGGAAATGAAGAGTCGAGAAAATATAAAACTTTGGGAAGAATGGGATATGTAGGACTTGGAAAAAGGAGGAGTGCTCAAATATCTTGGAATACATTAAGGGACACGATACAGCATGAAAAAAATGTAATAAAGCTCACTAAGGCATATTTTAAAAGACTAAAATTAATACTGAAAACTGCTTTGACATCTAGGCATAAAGATCAAGCTATAAATCAACAACTTGCACTTCCTGTTTTAGTTTACAGCATTGTGGTAATTGACTGGTACAAAAAGAGTTGAATAAGCTTGACAGGAAAACAAGAAAACTGCTTCCTGCCCATCAAATGACATACAAGAACCAGTGTTTGCCAGGATTATATATCCTTCGGTCTAAAAGAAGCAGGGGCCTCCTTGAAAGTGACTATATACTGTATATAGGTCAGTGATTGTAGGATTGCACACATATTTACTGACATCAGCAGAACCAAACATATTGGCAGTTCTAAAAAATGAACAAAATAAGTCTTAGATGACCTCTTTGTTGAGGTTAGCAGAAGCCTTTAGGAAACAAGCAGACATGGAAATCCAACCAAACGTAGATAACTAAAAAAAAAAAAAAAAAAAGGTGGCAACAAAGTGCAAAAAAAGTCCAAAAAACAGCAAAAGAAAATATAAATAACGGAATCAGGAAAAAGATAAGATACTAGAGCTATAATTATATCAAGAAGTATAGAAATCTGCTGGAACAACCACTTGTTGACCAAGGGATATCATGTTTGGCTCAAGCAGGAGAAGTTAAACCAAAAGATGAAAGGTTAATATTGGCAGCCTGAGATAGTGGATTACATACTACATGATGCACAATATCTATAGAAAACGTATGAGATACAGACAAATGTAGATTTTGTTGTACAGGACTGTAAACAGTTATACATCTTATTGCAGGATGCAAGACAATGTGGCACGTTTGTCACACTGGAGACTTTGTAAACCTTACAACATAGAGGCAGCTGAGAGGTATTGGAAAAATGAGCTTCAAAGGATTGCTGAAAATGAACTACTGATTAAGTGAGCCCACCCTATACCAGTAGCTAAGAAGATAGATGCAAACATACCAGATACTGTTGTTCAAGAAAAAAAGAAATAGCTTTGATTATTGAAATTTCTATACCAAGTGACTACAGAGTCGTATGAAATAAAAGGCATAAATTTGTAAAATATCAAAAGTTGCAAGCAGAATCTAGAGCAATGCGGAATAAGGATACATAGTTCCAGTTCTAGTAGGAATAACTGGGCTAATAAAACAGAATCTTCAAACATGTCTAAATATGTTACAGACACAAGTAGCCCCTTATGAAATGCACAAAGAGGCAATTCATTGCGGGTACTGAGAACAGCACTCGTATCAAATGTCTTAAGATGAAACAAAACTGATTTTATGAACTTTAATTATGTCTCAACTCAGGGACGGGGTCTATTCCTGTCAAGGTATGTCAAAATCTAAGCAATTGGAGGAATTAAACCAAGGTAAAAGGCAGTGCACAATGAATTAAAAATCTCTGTGCAAGCTGATAAACTTATACAATACACTGAGAAATATAAAGAAAGAATACAAAACTAACAGTTTAGAGATGACCCAAAGAAAACTTCACAGGGAGCTAGTAAAGAAAACAACAATAGTCGCAATACTACCAGGAATAGAGGAAATTAATGCATTCTGGAGAAATATCTATGAGAACCCAGTTGAGCACAGTGAGGAGGGGCTGACTAGATAAATGAAGTACAAGAACAGATAAGAAATTCTGATACAGAATGCATGGCTTGGAATGAAGTAACTGCTACTGACCTTGCGTTAAAGTTAAATAAGGCTCCCACTGAAAAACACCAGGTTCAGATGCTATAACTAACTTTAGGTTAAAGGTATTGACAGCTTTGCAATGTGATTTAGCCTTAAGTACACCCTGAAATGACATGAGACTGGCTAACAATGGGAAACCCATTCTCACATTTAAAAGTGAACCCTATAAATCATCCTAAGAACTATCAACCAGTAATCTGTGTCCCGACAACATACAAATTATATTCAGTAATTGATGCAGATACAGTCATTTAGATAAAAATTCAATCATTGCCATAGAGCAGAAGTAGAGCAGAAGTAGCATAAGAGAGATTCATATAAAAGAAAGGATATTTTTTTGTTAAACAAAGCCATAATGCAAACTTGTAAAAAGAACACGAATCTAAGCATGGCATGGATAGATTACAAAAGAGCGTTTGGAGAAATTAAACCAGTAAGAGGCAGTACAAGCTATGGGAAACTCTGTAAAATGGGACTACTGAGGAGCAGAACCCTACCCAACACTACAGATACCCAATCAAGAACAGGTATGAACTGGCCCGAGTAATTTAGAAAGGAAAAACAAATGGGTGAAAGACAGTAACTGCTCCATGGTATAATCCAAAGGAACCCCTTAATACAACAAATAGCATTGGGGGAAATAAAAGATAAGCAATAATAAAATACCACAGCACAGTGAAAAACATCAAGAGTACTCTATATACTGTGAGAAAAGAAATTCATTAAATGTCCAAATGAAATGGCAGGCTGAAATGAATAAATAACTTTAAAATTAAAACACCATAAAACTAATGAAATATGGTGTTTGGATGGTATAAATCATTTGAGAAAAATAATAAATGAATACAAAAGTAACCCATACATCTGCAAAAATGAAAATGTAACTAACTAAAATAAGCTGTAAAACTCCAAGCTGAGGGAAATTAGTAATTTGCAAGGTAACAAAAAATAGAGAGACAGTAAATGTTATAAAAATAAATCTCATTATAAAACAGTGATGAAAAACAGTGAAGCAGAAAAATATATATGCAACAAAGTCGTCAAATAAAAAAAAAACAATAGCAGAATATCTACAAGTCCTACCATGAAATAAAACAAATTAAAAGAAAAAACAACAGCTCACTAATTTCCAGTATAGCCCATACATACAGTAGAAATTGAAGCAAGTGTAAAAAAAGAATATTGTACAGTGATAAATTAATGTACAATATATAAACAATGAGTTAAATGAAATATCAGTGAATGGATACTGCACAGTCAATCTAAAATGGACGCAGTCACTAGATAAGGAAGAGATGATGCCCGATGAAGGTCTGGCACTCTAGATAAGACAGAGTGAAAAAACTGTCAGGACAGCCAGCTCCAGAATGAGAGAATAAGTATATCATCGCCTGAGCCGACATATGGCTGTCAACATTATTATATTAATCCTGGAAAATTCCAGAAGGGCTTCTAAAAGAAGGATAATGAACAGACATACTAGAGGTAAAGACAATCTAGACAAAACAGTAGCTATAAACCACAGTAACTGGAAGGAGGAGCAGAGATCTAAACTATGTAACAGCCAAAAGACTTTAAAAACATGATGTCTTGTGTCCAGTAGTACAAAAGTCAAAATACAGGAGCCAAGAGTATTCCAGTTAAGGATAGACACCTACCAGGCTACACAGGCTACCACTATAGAGAAAAAATTGCTGCCCTCTGCCACTCATCAAAGCAGCTCCTCCAAAAAGGAGAAATGTCAGTGGGAAATAAAAACAGTTGCAGAATTCCTTTTTAGAGCTAGCAATCCAATGACACCAATCAGGATTTGGACCAACACAATCTATTAATATGTTGAGTGGACCCACAAAACAGCTGCAAACAGCAAAGTCAAAGAACATCAACCATACTTAAAACTAATACTATGTACTGATGTACTTGGACAGCGATGAAAAAATGCACACCAGCAAAAGTCAAAGCACGGGCAGTAGAGAGAGAGAGAAAGAGAGTAAAATTAGAGCAAATCAAGGGTCCAAGTAAAACAGATGTAGTAAGTGCATCACACTTCAATCAGTGAGTGTAACATACTGTGTGAGTCTGGGCACTGCAATAATAAGAAAAGCCAGCAACAAACCCATGACTTCAGTGTTTTGAAAGCTCCACTTAATCAGTTTTCATGCAAGAACTGGCATGGAGCAAAAATAAATGCACAAATCGACACTAAACAGTACACATTAACTGACAGGAGGCACAGATACTTGCCACACTAATGTCCAGCACACTATAACCTTGTGCATGCTCCTCCTCCAGTGTTAAATGTAATAAGGTTATCTACTCTTCAGCACTAGAAAAGGAGCATGTTTAGTAAGGTGGATATCTAAAAACTGTATGTGAAGACATGAGAAGACGCAGATGATGATAACTTTTTTAATACAACTTTACACATTACTAGAATATTATAAAATCAGGCCAATGCATATATTCTTAAAACCATTGAGAAATTATGTCAAGGATGAATAACTAATGAAAAACACAAAGTTAGTAGATGAAGTGTTCACTTCAACAGCAACAAAAGAGCTGAGCTATATATGCAAGTGCTTTCCTTTTACAGCCGGGTTATTAAAGGCTCCAGTATGAAGTTGCAGCTATGCAACCATAGGGATGTCTGACTATAGCAAAAGATCTGAGTGGAGAACTGACGTGCCACTGACTTTATCCCAGTCATGCTACAAATTCCTGCAGCAATGATTCTCATAAATAACATCACCAGACCCTTCAATTCTTCTCCATTTAAGATCATCTCTAGCCTACCATTTACTGGCAATGTCAGTTAGAAACGGATGCAAATATGGAACTCATTGGACACTCTAATTTGGCCATAGGTGTGAGTTTGTGTGCGAGTGAGTGGTAAGGATGAACTACAATGGCAGGGCTAGCCACATGGTAATGTAAACCCTCAAGATGATTGTCACTGTTGTCACCCTATATGAAAAATGGGAAAAAAGGGGTTGAGAATGGATACATTTCAATCTGTTAATTGAACTAGTACCAACACAGAGACCGTACTTATTAACATATTTAATGATTTTCTGGTCAAGTAAGTACCATTGCTACTCTGTTTTGGTTCTCCTTGATCTCTGTTCAGCATTTTATGTGGATGGCAATGGTAACACTAAATGGAGGAGAGGAAAAAACAATATTTAGGTTAGCAACAGTAGCTAATCCTGGTCAGAGACCACAAAAAAGTTAATGGGTTTAAGTGCACAAGGATGAATCTGTAATGCATCTGGACAGCTATCTGCTCTTTCTGAATGCATACTGTAAAGACAATAATTTATGACATCACCCTATAATATTGCCCAGCAGGTGACCTGTATGCAAACCAAGATACCTTCATTAGCCAGCCATAAAACATGAAAAATATAAAAGCCTGAAATGTATTAATTTCAGCTGAGGTTTATATGTTTTTTCTGCTCATACTTCAGATGCTATGGTGTTAGCAAGTAGGCAAGTGCAATTTTAGAATCTAAACAGTTCAGAATTTTCCACCAGAGTTCTTTTATTGAACACTGACTGACCCACCTGCAGCCTTACTAGACTGGACCATGCAATAATGGGAACACATTCCATAAATGCAACTTCACGTGGAAAACTAAGCAATCTGAAATGCTGCACTCACTACAAAGAATCAAAGGATTTTATTCAGGAAAATCCTGTAGTTTAAGAATCCTGACATATGTACCAGGATAATGTCTTCAAAAGCTGGACACTTGGGAAGGTTCATTAAAAGCAAAGCACCATGCCCTTGTGTTAGAAAATGCAGCTCACTTAACAGAAAGGGGCACTGTATGCATTCCTCTGCAATTCTCAGCATCTGTCAAAAACACATTTCCATTTATTATCATTCATGAACATCTAAGAATTAAAAAGATCCCCAATAAATGCCTAACATAAAGGGCTACACTTTATTGTAATACTCCTGGAATGAGCAGTTGCTAAACTCACTCAAACCCCAACTTTTTTAAAGATTGACAGGCTTTTTTTCTCTATTGATGTCTTGATAATGCAGCTAGAAGCAGGGGATTTGCAGAATTTTTTTGTTAACAAGAATTGATTTTATGCATCTACAACAGAGGGTGTGGGGGGTAGACCCTTTTCTGTGCATGATACAGAGCTCTTCTAATGCACTGCTTTTTCACAGTAAGGCACAGGCAGACATGTCCATATCTGCACTATTCTTCCTCAGGAGTACTACACTCTACTAATGCCATACAAAGTGCAGCATAAAAGATTATGTGAATAAGGAAGTTACGTCATCTTTAAAATGACTAAAGGCTTCCATAGGCAGTGGGCTCTGATAACAAAAAGTGATTTACTGCTATCTGTAGATATCATTATGTCTAAGGCAGGCTCCTACAATACTGCATTGATGATTGCAGGGGTCACATATGCTACATCTGTAGGACAGCTAATGAGGATTTACCTTGTGACTACATCAAAATCTACACACTACCAGTTAAGCAGCTTTGCCATTCAGATCAGAACTAAAGACCGTAATGATTCTATGGGAAGTTCGTTTTGGAGCCACCTAATGTTTTCAAAATGAATACATGACTCTTGATAAAGACAATTTATACGAGATGTAACCCAGCTGCTATTACTTACTGCTGCAGTGACCCTCCCAGGGAAGATTATGGTATATGAGAGGGAGGTAAAGGGCCAGGCAGTTATGTAGGGTTTAGCTGCCTAGTTACATGGCCATGATAAGGATTACAGCACACTACATTCAATAAGATCATACACACAAATGGCTGTGTAAAACACATTAAAATCAGGTTTCTTTCCCATATTTCATGCAATATTATTTGTTAATTATCATTCAGTGGTAGAGTATTTTGTCTTTTGGGCAATAAAGGTGGAGAATACAAAATGGAATGGAATTTCTTAAACTAGTTATGTTACGCAATGAATACAGCCCATTAAAGACTGCCACTGCAATGTTAGAATGGTTCTACATTTACACAGCTAGACTTACTTTATGTTTACCTTTTTAGTACTTCCAATTGAAATCTACACAGAGCTCACTTTTTTTCTTTAGGCATACAATGTTTACAAGAATGTTAAGCTAGGAACCTTTAGTCAAACAAACACACTCCATTAAGTCATGTCTGTCAGCCCATCCAGTCTGTCTGTCTGTATTTGCATGCAGATTGGAGAAAGATAACATGCAATGATCAGAGAACAGATATTTTAATGTGCAGCCAAACTGTGCTGATAAGAAGAAACTAGCAGACAAAGCTCTGGTACTTGTAACATATAAAACTAATGCTACGCAAACTGAAAAGGGCATACAAGCAAGAGTTACATCTAATACAAAACAAATGGAATGAAAGAGACATCTAACACACACTGCTCAAAATATAAATATTTCATAAAAATGTGCATACAAAGCTGTGCAAAACTAAGATTAAAAAAATTAGCAAAGCTATGCAAACTTAATGCTTAACACTTTACAAGGGACAAATGCCTCAAATACAAGCATCTACAACTGCTTGAAGTAAGTTTAGGACAAGACATAATATCCACTACTGTCAGAAGTAAGTTTATGGTAAGAGGGAAGCAGACAAACTTCCAGGCTGGAGAGAGGATGGACTCGTATCCAACATGAATATATGTGATGTGTGCAGTTAATCCAAATAATGTAAACCATTTCTGCTGAGCCTTTTCAGCCCACTCTCTGAGATGAAGCATAAAACTCTCTCTCTCTCTTTCACAGATTTTCTATTCTCTCTGCAGGGACGAGTCCATCTTCCCAGGTAATTGAACACAGAATCACAACTGAGTAATCTCATAAAGCAAGTAGCTAAAATACTTTCATCTGTTTGACAATGCTTTAAATATTTCCATTGCACTCTTAAAACATGTTAACATGGATTTTTTTTATGATTAACCATCTACAAATGTGCTGCTTGTTTCCCTTTAAAGTTCAGCCAGTCTTTCAACAAATGCTTTGTACTGTGTGAAGTTTTTTAAGTCAGTTCATTTATCATCTTTTTGCAGGTTAAAAAGATTAAAATCTTTCAATGATGTGAGTTTAGAATGCAGTCAGAAAAAAATCATCAAGTAAAATCTGTTTATACTGTTATTTTAAACGTTCCTACACCAAAGAAGAATCATTTACTGGTAAAGTAATGAACCTGTAATACCTGAATGGTAATTTTTCCACATCCTGAATGTCCCTCTCCCAAAACACAAACACAGGCATACTCACAAGTTGTCTGAAAGAGTAAGGGTGAGTAATAGAAATTATACAATTTACATGGAGAAAATCCTAAGATCCCCACAATTTGTGGGATACCTAAAACCCACAAAGGTGTGGAGAATCTTAAATTTAGACCTATTGTTGCAGGGGCGGGTTCTATTACAGAACATTTTGCCATTTTTATAGATCACCAACTCAAATAATTCATTAATTCAGTTGTACACATTACAAAGGACTCATGAGATTTTCTTAAGAGTATTAACAAGGACAAATTCAACAATGAAGTTCTTCTGGTTACCATAGATGTGGTCAAACTATTTCCCAGTATTTCACATGACACAGGGTTAGATTGGTTTGGTGAGGTGTTAGTGGAGGTTGGACATCTGAAAGGTAACAAATTTGATTTTGGAATTTATGAACACTATCCTGAAGAACAACTTTGTTTATTTCAACGGGGAATATTACAAGCAGAAAAAGGGGGTTGCCATAGGAGGCTCCTTTGCCCCTCTTTATGCAAACAGTGTCTTGTATTATTGGGAGAGGAAGTTCATATTTGAGACCGATTAGAATAAGTACATTTCTTTCTACACTCGTTACCTTGATGACATTTGTCTTTTTGGGAAGGTTCAGAAGAAATTCTACATCAGTTCCTTTGTTACATCAACAATTCTTCTGAATTCTTAATATTTACTTACACCTTGTCCCAATCGGACATAGACTACCTAGATGTTACACTGTACAAAGCTTACGCCAACCAGTGCTTTCAATCGAAACTATTTAGAAAGAGCGCATTTTCCAACTCATACTTACATTATGACAGTGGACATCCCCACTATCAAAAGAAAGGGATCATTAAAGGGCAACTTATTAGGGCATCAAGAATGACCAGTGAGAGGACAGTTTTTTTGAAGTTGTAGAACTTCTTACACATTTATTTTTGGAAAGGGGGTATCCCAAACCATTCATTGGCACACTAGCCAAAGAGGTGATTAGGGATGGGGACAGTGAATATTATCCTGTGTTAGGAAAAGGAAGGACTATAGGAGGTCAGGTGAACAAGATAGGCGATAGTCACGATGGGGCATTTATACACACCTTTTCTACTACCTCTGCAGAAGTTGAGGATATTGTGAGGAGACATTGGGGTATTTTAAGGGTAAATGAAGAGACAAAGAACTATCTCCTGGAGAAACCCACCTTCGTAAGAAGAAGGGACACCAACCTAAAATAACTATTTGACATGAATGAGACTAAGAACATGTTAAGTAACAGTGGAAAATGTGGGACTTTCAAATGCGGGGAATGTAACCAGTGTGGTTACATGATAGACAAAAATGAGGTTTTTATACCATCTAGGAAGTACTGCATGAGAGCTACAGGTTTTTATAACTGTAATACTAAAGGGGTGGCTTATCTAGTTATTTGTGAGACTTGTTGTAGTTTTTATATTGGGAAAACAGAGAGGAACTTGAAAAGGAGAGTGTACAAACACATTTATGAGGTAACCAAGTCTAAAGAATCCAACGCACTATACAAGCATTCTAGAGTATGCAAAGATATAAAACCTAAGTTCTTTGTATTAGAACAGGTGGCTATTGATGCCAGAGGAGGTTGCTGGGAAGCCAAGCTAGAGTATAGGGAGCTTTACTGGCAACTTAAGTTAGAGTCAGGAAGGTCCCTGGGCTTAAATGATCAAATTAGCATAAACAGTGTATTAAAACTAAGAACAGCAAAATTATGAGTTTGTCACAATAACATGAACCACACCACAATAACCCATGTGTGTCTTTTTAAATAGATGCAGGCTTGAACATTTTTAACACATATTATTTAATATATTTTGATGACACAATAATGTTTTTTATATTGTAACATGACTGTGTTTAGTTGTTTTACTGTGATGGTGTTTGAATCTCACACCCTAAGTGAAGGATGTGCTGCACGATTGCATATACTTATTTTTAAATTTGGCTGCAAAGGGGCTTTTAAATTGTTCATGTTTTACTTAATTGGTATTAACTGCTATGATTCTACTATGGATGTTAGTATTTATAGCAGTGATTCAGGCAATTCAATTGTTCTGAAGAAGCCTGGGGGTGTTCCAGGTGAAAGCACTTAACCGTTGTGATATTGGTGACATTGTTACCCTTTGTGCCTACATTTGTCATTGTTGTGCTGTTTTTTCTATTAAAACGTTTTACTGTTTCTGCTGTCCTGCCTAGCCTTGGAGTTCCTTATTTGTTGTTCGTGTGCAACAGAATCCCCTTAAGCTCATCAGTGATGATAATTCCTTACCCATTTCCAATTCAAGCCCAACTATTTTCATTTGTACTAAACACAAACTATTGCCTTAAGTTTAATTCTATTGGCTGCCAAAAGAGCATTTACTAGAAAATGGAAACAAAATTTCAAACCAATTGGTATTTGAAGCAATGAATATTGTTAAGACAGAGAAAAGAACTGAAAGTGAGGATCTTTTGGAAAGGGAAGGACTAAATTACATAGAAATAAATGGAATTTGCGGGAACAATGGATGTTATTCAGGAGGAGGAGAAAGGGAGTAAGGTTAAAGGGAAGTCAGGAACTGAACGATTTATGTAAAGTTTGAATGAATGACAGTTATAAAGAAGAAAACAAATATGAAATGCATAATGTGCCTAAATAAAAAAAGTTAATATGGTTTGTATTCCATTCTATTAATATATATGTCTTTGTCTTGAATGATACTTTAATAGAGGTGCTTAAAAAAGCAGCATGCTTTGTTCTGTTACTTGCACTTCATATTCAATACCACTGCCTATGTAAACAGTGGCTTGAAAGCAGTATTCAACTTTTTAATGAAGTGATGATGGCAGTTTTCAGAAATGCCTTCTATAAAGAGTTTAATACTACTACCATTAAAACAAGTTTCATTACAACACCAATTCCTCTGGCAGATAACCACTGCTTAGTCTATCCGTGCTGCCTATATTCTTACTTATTTGGTAATTTGTAGCTCTTACATGATAACCACCATATTAATTTCCCAAAGAACACTAGAATTCCCTTATATCTGCATTATTCATTTGATAACAACATAAGTGAAAGTTATGCATTTAACAATATGATAGAGCCGTACTGTCTTTTTACATCCAGTTCAACCTGAGGCTTACTGATCCAAGATCATTCACATTCCATAGACTTCAGCACATCAAACTCCATCTCATCTACCCATAATCCCTCAATCCTCAGGACTACCAAAAATCAAGTTTGCCCCATGCTGCCCAAACCGACAATGCACAATTTCCATGGGAGAAAACATAAAGGACCCCAACACAGGAGGGAAGAAAAACCCCACCAAATCGGTCATCTCACGATACAGAAGTTTGCCAAAAAGGTGAGGGCTGGATGGACGGAAGGTTGAACCATATGGAAAGAGACAACCCATATCGATCATTATGGTAAGTGCATAACTTTCCTATACGATGTTGTCTTTTTTTGTCTGGATTCAACCTGTGGGACATAGTCCCAGCCAAGTAAACCATGTGGAGGTCTTAGAAGGATATTGTGTCATACAGTGGAACCAAAAGCAGCAGTGGACCTCAGCTGAACATCTAATTTGTTGTGGAACACATGTGTGAGGACCCACCCAAGTAGCAGGTGCACAAATCTCATGCAATGCAGCTCTGAAGAAAAAGGCTGTACAGGTAGCCATAGCTCTGGAGAGTTGACCTTTGGGTTTACCCCTCAAGGGCTTTCCTTTCAAACAACATCCAAAAGAAATACAAACAATATCCAAATGAAATACAATCAGATAACCACTTGGAGAGTGTAACATTAGACACTGGCATGCACAGCCAGGCCATGGAGAAGAAAATAAACAACTGTTTGGACTTTCTAATTTGGTTCTGTCCGAATAAAACCTCAACTGTATGTACAGGGGGACAATGCAGCAAGTATCCCTCCTTTTTGAAATTTCAGGAAAAAAATACTGGTAATGAATGAACTGATCTAAGTTGTTATCCACAGTCACCTTAAGAAGGAAAGAATGATCTGCGTTGAGGGAAACCTTATCCTTATGAAAGACCAAGTATGGAGGTACTGACAAGATGGCTTGTAGCTCTGACACCTGCTTGATGAAAGTAACTGCCACCAAAAAGTAAGGTTTTCCACGATTAAAAACTTCAAGTCAACCATAGCAGTAGGTTCAAGGGAGGCATAGCCAACTCCTGCAGCATGAAAGGCAAGTCCCACGGAAGGACAGGATCCCAAACCGGAGGACCTAATAAAAAAGTACCTTTAAGGAAGGCCTTTGAAATTTTGATATCAGCTGAAGGTAAATTATCTCTACAGATGTGGAAATTGGAAATGGCTGTCAATTGTACCTTGATAGAATAACTACAGCTCAAGTGGAACAAATCCACCAGGAAGTCAAAAATTACTTCTATAGGGTCCAAAAAGGGATCCAACCACCTTACAGGTAGCCCAACAAATAAAATATTTTCAGTTACTGCCTTACACCCTATGCAGAGACAGTTTTTGAGAGGAAGACAGAATATGCACAGTAGTCTCTGTCAGAAAGCATTGGATTTTAGGTCATCAAGGGAACTGGGGGAGCCATGCAATTAACTTGAGGGTCTGAAATTTGAGCAGCTCCAGACTAGCCAAGTAAGAGATTAGATCCAGGGTAGGATCTAAGACCCAAGGAGGGTACTTCAGAAGAGGCCAAATGAAGGGGAATCATACCGGATAGGGATAAAAAAAGGCAATGAAGATTCCAGTTGCACTGCAATGGACTGAGTGGGTTTGACATAATGGTTAAGGTCTTCACCTCATAGACACATTGACTAGGATTAAAATGGCCCTTCAGAGAAGTTAACCTAGTATTCGCCTATGAACTAGTGAAGTTGGGGACAGGCACACAGGAGATCCTGGGGCATATCTCAACCTCTGCGAAATCTGGACAAAGCCAAAAATAATGGGGGTAACAAATGACCAAAGATAGGGACAGATTTTAAATACTGCTCTTATAAACTTAGAAGGTTGCTGGAATAACAGATTTTCAATTAGCATTCATTTTTGAAGGATAGAAAGTCTGAAACTCAAATATCTGTCATTTTTTAGCGACTTCAATTCCCAGCGATTTGCCAGAAACCCACAAATTTTATGAGGAATGGGGCAAGAATATGAATAATCTGGTGAGTTGAGAATTATATGCCTGAGGCCTGCCATACAGGACAGCATCCCTGGGTGACTGCCCTGAAGAGGGACTCGGACAGAATAGCTGCTGCACTTAGTGTTGTAAGAGAATGCAAAAATATCTCAACATGGAGTACCCCAGCACTGAAAAATCTGAGCAGCCACTCTGGGATTCAGTCACCACTTGTTCAGAAAGAGAATGTTCCTGATTAAATTGTCTGTTAATGTGTTGTATCTTGACAGACAGGATAAAAACAAGTTCCCTTCCATTTGTTCAGGTACCATGTCAGAGACATGTTGCTGGTCTGAATTGAAATTGGATCTTTTGGGAGAACATCTTGAATAGACTGCAAAGCAAGTACCACCATCATCTCCAAAACACTGATGTGAAGACTAGCCTCTTTCTTGGAGCAGTTCCCTTAGATGGTCCTACCTTCAAAATGCCCCTCCCCCACCCTAGAAAAGAGATGCCTATGTTGATCGCGCAAGAGAATTATAGGCCCATAAGGTTGACTAGCCTCATATGTATGGCCATGGAAAGAATCATTATGGAACTTATTAACAAGGACATAGTCAATGTTCAATCTCTGGACCCAACCCAGTTCAGATTCATTAAAGGTAGATCATGCCTGTTAAACATGGCTGACTTCTTGAAGAAAGTCATAAAGGCTCGGGATGAGGAAAAGACAGTGCATATCACCTATTTTGACCTAGCCAAGGCATTTGCCACAATCCCCACTCAGATATTATACAGAAACTCTCCTAATTGGTAATTAACCCTTACATTACCAGACGGGCAGTCAAATGGCTCACCAACAGGACACACAGTGTCAAAGTGGATGACTTCACCTCTAGCAAAAGACCAGTCACCAGTAGCTTACCACAGGATTCTGTGCTGGACCTCTTACTGTTCAGAATTTATTTTTCAGATGTTCAGGCAAACTTGGACTGCC
The DNA here is from genome assembly GCF_019279795.1 of Protopterus annectens. NCBI lineage: Eukaryota > Metazoa > Chordata > Ceratodontiformes > Protopteridae > Protopterus > Protopterus annectens. Next base: position 568,692,243 of record NC_056749.1, read on the forward strand.
TGTGGCTGACCAAGTTTGCTGACGATTGCAAATTGGGAGCAATCATTGAGTCCCCCAATGATGTTAATATACTGCAGATTGGGTTAACGCAGACAAATGACTGGTGCCAAAGCCATGAATTAAAGCTAAATGCAAAAACATGCATTACTATTCCCTTTGAGAAAGCTGAGATCCCTGCTAATTACATTATAGGTAACATCTCCCCTAAGTGCAGCTCCAGTGGCATGTGATTTGAGTACTCGGGTTGATAACTACCAGAACTTTGACCATCACATATCCACAGTAGTAAGGAAATCCTTCTATGTGACGCATCTTATAAGTAAAGGTATCACATCTAGATCTAAGGATGTCATGATTCCATTATACTCTGCACTCATCAGACCAACAACTGAGTACAATGTTCCCTTTTGCATGTGCCTCACCAGACATTTGCAACAATTGGAGAGACCACAGGGGTTTCCCACCAAGAAATTACAGGGTACACAAAATAAGTCTTACACAGAAAGGTCAAAAGCCCTCTCACTGTATTCTGTCTTCTAAAGGTTGCTAAGGGGTGACTTGCACCTGTCTTACAGAGCAGTCTCTGACCCCGCCCTTGATGGAAATGCTACACATTCATAAATCAAACTGCACAAAGGTCACTTGCTCCAGGGATCTTAACCTAGTCTCTGACATGAACAGGTCATGCTGGAAAGATATATACATCTTCTGGAGACTGACACTTCTATGGAACAAGCTTCCAATTCATGTGAAATAAAGTCCCTCCCTGACCCTCTTCAAACTCAAAATAGATTAATAAATAGGTGACCACAAATTCACTCCCGAGAAGACGCCAATATCCCTCCTGGATAGAGGAAGTCTACTACAAACCCTTACCTCTGAAAACTTCACTCACCTAACCAACAACAATTGGGGCAACTCAGGATAAATATGGCTAGGCTGGTAATGGCTCTAGGGCTGTTAACCTAGAAACCTTTGATGAACCTATGAACACTTGGGGGCAGTAGTGAGACCAAAGGGCAGTGCTCAGAATTGATGACTGGCTACCAAGCTGGAAGTGTAGAAATCTCCTTGATTGCCTCATAATCTTTATATGATGGCAGGTGTCCTTGAGGTCTTCTGAGCACATCCAGTCATCCTTCCTCAAGAGAGGTAGAATGGACTGGATAGTGACCATCCAGAACTTGGTCTGCTTGATGAAGTGGTTCAACCTGCTCAAACCTAACTCTGGATATGAGTCTGAACACCCATGCATCTAAGTTGAAGGCCTTTCAAGCTTTCAGATGTACAGCCAAGCAACTCCAGGGCTGATGAAAGGGCTTTCCAGAGAAACATCCAAGAAACCCCTGATTCTGTTGACCATCCCTGCCTTGGGCACATTTTCCATTGTGATTACCCCTTCTGCCATGAGAGGAACCCTCAGGATGAGCTTCTTGGAATGACTGCTGTGCTTTCCAAAAAGAGAAGACATCCCTTCCCTTTCTGGTTTCTATAAAAGATCCATTGTGGGGTAGCAAAATGCACTCCCATGGCAGACAGCATCTTCCCTCCTGCTCAATTCTTGTCAATAAGTCCTTAACCTTGGGCCCAAAAAGAGAGGAGCTGTTAAAGTGAGTATTAATAAAAAATGCCTTGAAGCACTCCGGAAAATTACACAACCTCATCCAAGCATGATGAAGCATGGCAATGAAGACACTAGCAGCTCGGGATGTGCCATCAGTCACATTAGACAGCAGATGCATAGACACAATGGCAACAGATTGCAAAGTGGACATCTGAGTCTTCTGAAACTCCGGAGTCTGCTGAGTCTTAATTATCCCTGTCACTTTACAGTCTAGTCAAGTGAGCTAAACAATTCAAAGCGCTAACTACAAAGGTGGCAGAGGCATAAGATCACTTACCTAACTGGTTCAATGCCTGAGATTACCTACTTAGGAGATGAACAGAGGAACTCTCTTCTGAAATATCCTTTTTAGGGGATGCTGCCACCAAGACAGCATCCATAGCTGGACCCTTATTACAATGCTGTTGGTCTGGTGGGGGGGGGGGGGCGAGAATGTTGTCTGGCTACTTAGGGATTGGCTTTATCATATCAGACTTCTTCCATGCCCTCTGGGACACACAAGGTCAATAAGACTGTCCAGGGGGGAGCCAACCAGGATGTGGATGGTTCCGCCCTGAAAGCCTCCAGAAACAGGGCTTCTGCAGTCCATCCACTGCACTAGTGAAGCAGTTTCAAAAGGTCGTCAAGGGAGTCATCCTCACAGGGGGATTTTGGGGACCCGTCCCCCTTCTTGAAGCCAGTATCCTCTGTGAGGGACTCTTCACAAGAGTCCAAGTTCTTCCTCTTGAACTGCCTCTTGGCCAAAACCTCCTGCCATGCAGAATCCACAGGATGAAAATGGCAGAAGCCGGGAACCCTAAAGGAAGGGCAGACTGAAGTCCACCAGGGGTGAGCTGCACAAGAACAGGCTGAAACATGTCCACAGGTGCAAATGTTAAATGGGGGACACTGGCTGCATCTAACCACTCCTCCTCCTGACAGGAGAACATCCTCTTCACAATGTCAAAGTCAGAAGCTGAAGTAGGCCTCCAAGAGCCGGCAGACCTAGGATAAAAAGACCCCGAGGACACACTGGACCCAACAGCCACTCCAGCTCATCCCAACATCAAGAGTGGAACTGAACTATCCAGGCCAGAGGCCCTTAGCAGGAAGCATGACCCAGAAACAAGGATCATCAAGCACAATACAGATACCCCTGCCTCAATATCTTGGCTCCAGGATCCACTTGTCTCCAAGAAAACCAAGGTTGGAATCAGCACTAAAATACACAATATAGATAACACTCTATATAGAATATATAGAAGTGCTACAAAAAATCAACTTCTGATTAAGATTTGTGTCACATCTTACATACTATTCATAACTGCTACATGAGGCTCAGATTGGACACAAATGAAAGGATATGGCCTATGCCCTTCCCAGTTTACATTCACAATAATTTGTCTTTTCTCGTCTATCTATTCTTTTAAGATATGATCCTGGAGAACAGTCCAGTATTTCAGAAAATAGGAATGCTTACTTTGTTTATTCGTTATTAATTTATGTGCTGGATATATACTTTACTGCTATACTTCTGAAGCCCTCCCATGATAATTTGGTCCAATATAACCTGTTCTGATTAATGTACAATTCTACTAGAGAGAAGAGGGTAATTAGAATATGCAGATTAAGTTTGGGTAACTTTCTGATATCCCATTTTCTGTAGTCTGACTCTAAGTGAGCACCATAATTTATATGTACATTTACAGCTCCAGAAGATGTGAAAAAGGTCAACAATTTGTGAGTAGCAGGATGGACAGTTTGGTGAAACTTCCGAGTTTAAATTTTTGAGTATTTCTGGGGTACAGTAGGCATTGTTGGTTATCATTAATTCAGTATACATGAGTTTCTTAAAAGGGATTAATTTTAATGTTGTTTCGATAAATTTCGATTTTTGCTTTTCAGTAATTTCTTTGAGCTTTTCAACACAGTATTCTGAATTCAAAATAGATGGTTGCTGTCTAAGGGATACTATAAGCCTATATGCATTTTATAGCATTTTTCCTTTCGGTTAGTAAGTTCCATAATGTATTGCACATATTTATGCCTTTATCGTTTACTTCAAAATCTCCTATTATTGAAGTGCACAGTTCTCCAATTTGCCTTAGCATTATGATGCATCCTTTTGGAAGGCTAATGACATTCCTTGCGTCCTCTAAAGATTTTTTCCTATGTCTGTAAATATCCCAGACATAGCATTTCTTAATGAGTGGATAGTTGTCCAAGTTTATCATCTTATTTAATTTGAGGTTTGGATTCAGCTGTATTAGTTGTAACAGGATGTAAGCATTTTTTAAGTTTTGTGCTACCATCATTTTTTGAAATCCAATTATTCTATGTTTTAATGAGATAAGAAATCTGCTATCCTTCAATTTTTCCTGATTTATAAATGGATGTGCTATGGTATTCATTGTATTGTTTTTGACGCAATCATACCATAATTTAATTCATAGTGGATACCATTCTTTACCACTGGGATTATATTCAGCAACTTGAATGATCATGTTTGGACATATATAATAATATAAGTTAAAGTCAGGTTGTCCCAGTCTTTCCTTTTCCATAAAATACATTAAATTCTGATAGCTGATTCTGACAGACTTAGTGTACCAAATAAACTTAGCTAAAATCTACATTTAGTTTTCTAAAGAAGTTTTTCTGAACTATTAAATTTGTTGCATTGAGTTGAAATAATAATCTTGGGAGAATATTCATTTTATAATTGCTGCTTTCGAAAGAAAGAACAGCTACATTTTTCCCCATCTCTGGATATCCTGTTCATTAACTGCCCATATCTTTAGTAAATTATTCTGCATGAATAGTTTTGGGTTATGTTCAAAGGATATCCCTAAGTATTTTAGGGAGTATTTCAATTTTATTTCTGAAACAGGAAAATCTGAATCAGTATGACCGAATGGACTGAGAGGGAAACTTAGGGATTTCATGGGATTAATTTCATAGTTTGAAACTTTTGAGTCCCTGTTAACTGAGTCTAAAATTTTGCTCAAGTCACTGTTAGAGAGTGCAAAATATAAGTTTAAATCATCAGCAAAGACTGTTAGTGCAATTTTATCATTAAAATGTCTGGAGTATAATGGCACGTTTTTTGGGCCAGGAGTAAAAATAGAGGTTCTATATACAAGTTAAAGAGGTACAGAGATAGTAGACATCCTTGTCTGGTCCCATTTAGAATTGTTATTGGATTTGAATTTGTTATTAATGTATAGAATTATGTAAGTGCTCTCATATAAAATGTTTATTATATTTGTAAATTCTTTTGGTATATCAAAATAGGGCATTATAGAAAATAAAATGTTTAGGTTTACTTTTGTCAAAGGCTTTACATGCATCTAAAGTAAGGACATAGATAGGGTATTTATTGTGTTTAGATAGCAAGATTATCGTATCTAAGGTTAATGTATTATCACATGTCTGCCTACCATTCATGAATCCTGACTATCTAGATGATATTATGTTTGGTAACACTTTTTCAGTCTGTTTGCAAGCAGTGCAGCTAGAATTTTGATGTCTAGATTTATAAGAGAAATTGGTCTGTAGTTTCCTGTGATTTTATAAAATTTTCCATTGGGTATAAATATGGTCTTTGACTTATTTAAATATAGATCTGCAATGCCACATTGTCTTGTATAGCTATAGATATTTAGTAAAAGTTTTGATATTTTTTGTCCAAAGGATTTGTACAACTGAGCAATATAACCATCAGATCCAGGAAGTTTGCTTGCTTACTGAAATGATTTCTTGTTGTGTGAAAGAAGCCATAAGTAGGTCCTTCTGTATTTGACTTATCTCTGGGAAATTTAGATTCTTTAGGACAGTATCTCTCTCCAATTTTATAGTTTTTAGCTTTTGTGGGCCATATAGTTTTGTATATAAATCTTCAAAAATTTTAATAATTTCCTGATAAGTATTATATATGCTTCCTTGGTATTCAATCTGTTATTGTAGGGGCACTGTTGTTAACATTTATTACCCTCACCAGTAATCTTGAGGGAGTTTGTGCCCATTCGGAATACCTTGCTAAGGTTTTCATTTCAGCGAAAGAGAATTGTTCTGTATGCATTACATATAATTCCTTTTGTAAGTTATTCATCTGTTCTTCCAGCAATGAGTTCATGTTTTTTGGATTGATTCTTCTATTTCAATTATTTCTTCTTTTAGTTTTAACTTTCTCTTTACATACTCTTTTATAGTATGACACTTTTTAAATCAAATTTCCCCTAATCCTTGCTTTACTTGATGCCCGCTGAATATCACAGGGAATATCTGCCAGCGTTAAGTCATGACAGAGTTCCTCTAATATGTTAATTTGCTGTATTACATCTGCTTGCAAACAGACTGAAAAAGTATCACCAAACATAATATCATCTAGATAGTCAGGATTCATGAATGGTAGGCAGACATGTTAACTTTAACTTTAATCTTTGAGTGGCCTGAAAAAAAAATAGGTTCTGTACAATAGGTTATTTTCACCTTTAGGAATATTTCTGATATCAGAAAGTCGTCTAATCTAGATCACGATTTATAACATTGAGAGTAGTATGTAAATGTTATTGTAGATGGGTTATTACTCCGGTAGCAATGCGGGTCAAATAAGTTAAAATCTGTTTTTAGATTGTTTTTCGCTATGGTGACATTGGTGTTATAAGTTTTGCTTTTACTCCTTCTCTATTCTCTGTTTATTTCTCTGTTCATGTAGCATTTAACTCTTCCAGCTCTAGCCCTGTGCCTACCCCACAAAACTACCATGTCTGGAAGAGGTTAAACGTTCAGAACCATGAGGTATGTTGCAAAGTTAGAATTCAACATTTTATGATACCTCTATATTTAATCTATTTAATAATTTTTTTCAGAACCTTTATATTACACAAATCAATAAGTAGGCAAACTAAATCTGTTTTTAGATGAAATAAAAGACTAGTAATTGTATCGAGAGGCATTGCATAATAAAACAAAGGTATTTGTAGAGATTTAACAATATTCAAGCAAGCATCAAATCACTTGTTTCCCATTGCTGTAACAACAAGAAATATAACCTGCCAAGACAGCTGTATCGCTTTTCAAGATTTGATGTATATCAAAGAAATTCTTTTCCTGAGATTTAAATTTAACACAAGAAACAGTGCATTTCATTGAAAATACTCCTATCAGCCAGCATAAGGAGGATAATATATGAAATTACTATAGCATTTCTTCATAAGAAAGAATTGCGTCATGCTTACCCCTTTGAAAATGAGCTCTTGTCATTGTCTTCCCATCTTTGAAGATCGTATGTCACAATTTGGCTCCTTTATTTATTTGGAGCTCCCAAGTGTATAGAAAAAAATAGAACATTTCCGATTTCTTTTTTTTTATTTTAACCACCACTATTTTACAAGTAGTTTCTAGTACACATACACACAGTATAACGAATACTTTATAGCCACTAACATTTCAGTTTGAGAATGAGAGAGAATTGGTAACACTAATAACATAATGTAGTTCACGTGTTTCTTGTATATTTTAAAAAGCAATAGTAAGAGAAGCATTAGAACATCTTTTTTCCGATGACTGATTTACAGTCTAGTATTACTTTCTATAGAGCTTGCTGGAGTTACAAGGGTTATGAAGCATTTGCTTTAGCCATATTTAAAATCCTCTGTGACATAATTGAATAGCTTGCTTCTTAGACACAAGCCATTAGCACACCAGTTATTAAAATTTTTGTTTTCTATACGACTGTGACTTATACCATGCTTCTCTGATATTTGGCAACAGCATCCTTTTGCCAACTAAATGAAAACTTGAATGAAACAGCTCTTACCTTGTTATTCTCTTCAGTGTTGCAAAATATGCTACATTTCAGCTCCTTGATTAAATTGGAGCTTCGTACTTCATACAGCAATGCACATTTTTACCTTCCAAAAGTTTACTACATTATATATTTTTAACTATCTGAGTGATTTTACCAACAAAATAATTTGTTCCTAAAAAGTTCATGTTCCCTTACAGAAAAAAACACCTATATCATTTAGCATTTTAAAGCAGTAGTCTGTACAGGGCCGTAAACTTGGCAATTAGTCCATAACTTATGTTTTCATGACCAGGGAAAATTTCTCAATTGACAGACTTCGATCTTTCTGGATTTGATTATTGTTTCAGAAACTTTCAGTCTGCTGAAAACAATGAATGAGGTATGGAGAATTAATTGTAAAATATTTCTAAGCTTTGGCCAATCAGGTTTCAATATTCTAGAAGGTCACTTGCTAAATTAATATCAGAGTTACTAAAAATATTATTAAAATAGCAAAACTGCACAAGTCTTATTTACCTGTAAAAGTAAATATTCATAGAACACACTGACTTACTGGCACTTGGGTAGTATTGCCCTGTTACTCTCCTCTGGCAGATTACTAAAGCAAAGAGCAGCCCTCACCCCAGCAGCACAGGTACTGCCTTACAAACATGACCATTTTAGTTTTCTAGGGTCCAGCAGGAAGAGAGGATGGAAGTACAAGCTTTACAAACACTTACTGTTGCAAACCAAAAACCAAACATACACACATTAAAAGTCATGGAACAGCACTCGAAGACAACACAAACACCAAATGATGTATATCTGTAAAAAGGGGAATGGTGGGTGGGTACAGCCAGAAATGCAATGTTTTCTATGAACATCTACTGCTACAGGTAAGTAGGACTTCCACAACTGTACTATGTTCAATAAACACACTGCCTTACTGGTATTGGGGTAGATTTCTAAAGCTTACCCCTGGGAGGAGGAAGGATAAGGGTCCAGGTACCCTTGATAATGGTCCTAGTAAAGCCTGCTCTGGATCTAGAAAAGGGCATCCATCTAGCTTGTAGTGCTTTGTAAAGGTATGGACAGAGGATCAAGTTACTATTTCTAGAATACTTGTAGAGTCCACCCCATTCCAATATGCTACTAAAGAAAAAAAGGCTCTGGTGGAATGTGCCTTACCTTGCCTGGAGACAATGATGGGTATAACAAAAACAATGCCAGAGAACAACCGATCAGCAATAATTTGCTTAGAGGCAGGTTGACCCTTCTTTGCCCTGTCTAGGAAATAAAAAGCCTTTCAGTCATCATGAAGGGTTCTGTTCCGTCATGGTAGTATCTGAGCTGCTGGTGCATACCCAAGGTATGGAGTATCCTCTTCTCCCTTATTCTTAGGTTCTGAAATGAACTCAAGGAGGTTGATGAACTGATTCATCATGAAATATAGGTTAGTACGTAATACAACCCTATCCATATGGAAAATAAGGAAGGGTATTCCATCATGAGAGCTTGTAGCTCAGAGATTTGCGTTGCAGATATCAGAGCAATAAAGCCTGACCAGCAGGTTTGAAAGATGGCAAGGTCAATTTTTCCAGAACATTGGTTGAGATCCCACAAAGGAGGAAATTGCTTGTTAGGGGGTCTCATATGCAATACTTCTTTCATGAACAAGTTTACCAAAAGTGAAGAAGAAAGAGGGCGATCCTTTGGAATACAAGCAGAGATGGCCACCAAAAGCACCTTGTACATGATTAGCCATTCTGAAGTAGCTCATACAAATATTTCAAGCCCAGAGGGATGTTAACATCAAGGGACCCTCTATTCCTATTTAAGAACCACTCAGAAAACCTAATCCATTTAAACATATTTTCTAATAGTAGGATTTCTGGCCTCCTTTAACATCTGCTGCATGTCCACATGAATCAAGCATCTAAATGGAGTCCAGATTAAATCATTCAGGCTGTCAGTTGAAGTTGCTCAAAACTAGCTGTACCAGTCACCCCCGGGACTGAGAGAGCAAATCCAGATTGGAAGGAAGTTTGTGGTTATTGCCACTGGCCAATACCATTAAAAGGGAGAATCAAGATTGCTTGGAATAATATGGAGTCCCCACGATGATCTTTGGCATTTCTTTCTTAATCTTCAAAACTACCTTGTGAATCAGTGGAAAGGGTGGAAATGCATACAGAACATTCCCATCCAAGGACTGAGAATGCATCTGTCTTGTAAGCATGGCTTCAAAAATGTCTGGAACAGAATTTCTCTAGCTGTCCATTTAGAAAGGAGGTGAAATGATCTATCTATTTGAGGCATTCTTCACATCCAGACTAGATCCTTGAATACTACTGACTTTAGCTACCACTAATGTGGCTCTGCCCATGATCTGCCACAACATTTTGGTCTGCTGAGGTATATGACACTTGAGGAGTCAAAAATACTGTAAAGCCAGCTCCCACGCCATCATTGCCAAACAGCACAGAGGGTATGACCTTGCACCCACTGTTATTTGATGTAACACATTACTGTGGATTTGTCCGGAACCACAACAAGAGCACCAAGACTTCATAGGTGGACAATGCCAATATTTCCTTGATATTGATGTGTTCCCTTACATCCTTGGGCCTCTAAGTGGTCTGCACTTGCAGTCCCATTGACACACCTCCTCAATCAAAGTTGGAAAAATATGCCAGGACAGATTATGCTGGAACAGGTGGAAGAGTGGAAGTCATGGATTGATACTCGACTGTGTTCTCCACCACTATAACTCCTGTCTGATGAAGGCCAGCATCAGCAGCTGTGATTCCAATAAATGTAGGTGCTGTGTCCAACAATTTCATATACATCACTGAATTTTCCTCACATTCGGATGGGCCAGTGGTATAATGAGAATCTAGACTGCCATCAGTTGTAGAATTTTTAGGAATTCTCTTACTGAGGAGATGTTCTTCATGGAGAATTCCTGAAATATTGTCTGGTAGGATATGACTTGTCTTTGGGAAGAAAGACCATTCTTTTGTCAGAGTCTTTTAAGCACCTCAGGCACAACTTACAAATGTTCAACTTGAACCCAACTGGGACAGTAAGGTCAAAACTTTCTCTAGCAACTCAAAACACATGGATACAGATTCTGCACAAATCTGGAAGCCATCCAAATAAGGAGAAATATGAATGCCAAGCTTCTAGCAGTGAACCACTGCTGGAACAAGACATTTCATAAACACTTGAGGTGCAGTGGATAACCCGAAATGCAGTGTAGAGAACTGATAGTGTGAACTAGACACAACAAATCTCAGATATTTCCTGAAGTCATGAGCAATGGGGATATGATGCGCATCCTTCAAGTTCATGGTTACCATGAAGCAGTGGTCCAGCAGAAGAGGAATCATTGTCTGTAGAATGAGCATCCTGAACCTGGGGAACTCAACAAACGTACTTAGAAAGGAAAAGTCCAACAATGGTCTCCACCACCATTTTTTTTTTTTGGGGGGGGGGGCAGGAAAATTCTGCAGTAGAAACCTTTCATTCTCTCTGAAGGAGGGACTGGCTCTATGTCCCCTGAGTCCAGTATCTGCAAAGCACAGCAGGGAATAATAAAGTCTACTCGGGTCTACTTCATGATGTCGAAAGCTGATAATATCGAAGCTGATATTGTCGGCAGAATAACATCGAAAGTGCAGAACATCATGCAGGTAAATGGAAATCTTCTTGGGGGAGATTTCCATTTACCTCAATGTAGTGCGGTCTTGGAGTAGGAATATTTAAGTAGGGGGGTGTGAGGGGTGCAGGGGGGGGCTTTCCCCCCTGCCTACGCTAGTTACTTTTTATTTTTGTTTGTTTTGTTTTTTTTAACGTTATTCAATGTTTTACTACATCGATCACTAGAGGCTGACCTTTAGCGATTTGATGTAGTAAAATTTCGATAACGTGATATAGACACATCTACTCTAGGGGCTGGAGGGGAACCCAACCATGAATGGAGCTTATGTTCTGATATTCCTTACACTTTCACCTGTAACCTCTGCCAAGAATGATGAACACCCATTTGTTGGAAACCACTGACAGCCTGGCCATCTTGTTGAGACATAGCTTTCAAGACAGTGCACAAAGACAGGAATCTGTGAAAGATGGGTGCCGAGCCTAGGCATAGTTATAGGCTGGAAGGGGGCATTGGTTTTGGGAAAGGAACCTTTTGTTAAGGTTTGATGGAATCATCATCCTGTTATTTCCTTTTGGTACCTTGTTTTTGTTTGGCTGTAGCTTATATTTGTTGAGCCACAGAATATTAAACATTTTAGATACCCCCATGCATCAGTTTATCTCTGTGACCTCAACGCTGTACCAAACACACAATAAGAATCAAGTGGAGCATGCATCATCTCATTGTTTTAACTCTTCAGAAAAACTGTGGCTGTGTAACTAAGCAAACCTCCTTACCACTACCAATGTAGCTGCATTTCTAGAAAACGTATCAGCCTCCTTCAAGGCACTCTTTAAAGCATGTTTTGACGCTTAAGAAACACTGGCAATATCTTTCACTGAGTCTTACTGATCAGCAGATTATGATGCAGCAAACTTGTCAAAATTATGCATACATCTCAACACAAACATCCACATACAACACTGTAGTTAAGCCCTTTAAAAGCTACTGTGATGGACTGTGCCAGCTTCTTTCCCCTGAGATTCTATCCACTTGCCTAGATTATCTTGAGGGACTGGATTTGAAGACATGGTCTTTTTATTGGCATAGGTCACCTGGAACACTGAAGCAGGATATGCAGACAAGAGGGCTTGGTGTCTAGCAGAGTCGAGTACACCCTGAATTTCTTAAACACTTTTTTAGCCACACATTCATTCAGCAGAGGAGAATTGCAAGCTTGCTTGAAAACATCCTCCAGCACTGGAATCAACAGAGTGAAGGGCCTCATCTTCTAAAAGATCATGATATACCCTGACGATCATGAGGCAGACAATGACTGCTCCCAAATGAATACATCCCAAAATCTAGCTAACATTTGGGAGAAAGAAAATGCCTGTCCGGGTTTCTGAAACTGTTCATCCTCAGAGAATATGGATTGATCAGACTATGACACTTCCAAACTCTCATATTCCAGATCCCCTTGAAAATCAGGATCCTTGAGTAGATGGAGGTTGGTGAGAGTATCAAAGTTAATCATAACCCAGGATTGCAATCTGTACACTATGGCCTGAATGATGTATCTAGCCATAGCCATCAGTGCAGGTGGGAACACAGTCAGAAACTGTTGACCTGCAATGTTGTGGGTCCTCTTGTCTCTTTTTGAATGCATTACACTAGTGGGATAGTCCCTGTACGGGAGACTTATCAACACTAGCAACAGATTCTATACCCCTGAATTCCCTTGCATTTAGTTTGGTTCTACTCACCTGAACTAGGCACTGATACAGCCCTGGAGAATATGCCTGACCCTTCTGCCATGCACAGTTGTGGTACTATCACCACACCAGGGGACTTGGAGGCAAAAGCAGATAAGCGGTCCAACAGCCTGTCTAAGGCCACTATACAGTCACAAGCCACAGGCTGAGGCATAGGCCGTGATTTACTTTTGTTTCTCAAGTGCATAGTGGGTAGATGACAGTGAGGGGGGGGGGGTGCTGTACCTGAGGTCATTAAGTCAGGGGACAAACAAACTAGCCACAGTAATACCAAAGAATGACTGCATGGTCAGACAATATAAAAATGTATACATCCCACTATTTTCCAGTCTACATAACAATCTGAAGTCAATTTCTCCAGGGATGTTATTCTGAGCTGTACAATGAATAAATTGAAAGTAGTTTCAGTAACAGTTCAAAGCACAAAATACATTCACAAATGTTCCCTACTTTTGTAAAAAATGCTAATGTCAGCCCCAAATGGTTAAAAACAGCATAAAACTGTGAAAAAAGCATATACACAATTTTCAATCAGAAGATAAGCAGTCAAAGCAGAAGAATACACTACTCAAGTAATGAAAGAAAAAGCAGAGGGAGAAAATTAAACCCAAAAAGGTTTCTTATCTCACCTCATCAGCTGAAGAGATCCAGGGTAAGGAGCAGTCTTCCAAGAGATCCTTCTCCAACTATGGCACTAGAAAACTGAAAGGGTCATGTCTGTGGGTTTCCTAAGGCAGTCCCTGTACTGCCAGGTGATTGTCCCATCACACCCACAGACAGGCAGTGGGAGGTACTCTGAGCCTAAGTAGTCTGCCAGTGAAGGGTAGCAGGGTACTACTACACAAATGCCCATAAGGCAATGCATATGTTCAATGTATACCATATACTATGCCCTCTCCAGACCATTAGGGTATCTTGACTGCAATGCAGGATAAAAAAAAATAATGAAAATAGAATCCTTTACAGATGATTTTAGTATACTATCCAGCATCACAAGTGTACCTAATAATTAACGATGTTAACAAAAATAATTTAGGATAAACTGTAGAAAAATTCAGCTAAGGACTGCAATAACTTATGTATTATAAATGTAAAAATCTAGGATCTTTCTACACTCCACCCAAAGTTAAACCTCCTGTAATTAACAAAGCTCAGTATACCTTCAGTTTTAAGCCAAGAGCTAAATCAAACTCAATAAAAATCATCTTTAATAGATTATTTCAACAGAAATAATAATGTAATAAATGACATGTTTATGAAAAGAGGCTGAGACACTGCCCCTTCAAAGATGCAAATACATCTGCTTAGAATGTTAACAATGAGGTTTATAAATATTAACTTTTGTATTCATGAACATATTCTGGCAAGTCACAGAAGTAGAGGTAAGTGCAACAAAATCCTTGTATAAATCACAATTAATTAGCTACAGAGCAGAAATAAGCCTTAAAGCAAATCTATATTATTGAAGGACAGAAATTAGTTACTGTCCTAGCAAATGTTCCAGATCCAAGTATGAACTCAGCCTAAGCTCAAAGATTCAATATAGTAATAAAGCCATTCTTCAATTACATGAATAAACGCAAACCAAGGAATTGTGAATATGTACATGAGATTTGATGTGCAATATTTATGCAAAGGAGAAAGCCATATTAATCAATATAAAGAAGGCAGCCCCAAAGATATAGGTTCATAGGTAGGTACTAGGCTATCTGCCCTAGGGCATTTATAAGCCTAGCCAGAATGTGTTGGCTTTCGTCTCCCTTATAGACTAGATTCCTGAGCCTCTGTCCAGCAGGGCCATAGAAGTGATCCCAGGAGCAAATTTGCGATTTCCCATCCACTCATCAAGATTTCTCTTGAAGAGGGTCAGCGAGGAGCTCTGCCTAACATGGACTGGGATTCTATTCCAGAGCGCGGGAAGCCTTTGGGATATCAAGCTATCCCTCCAGCATGTCCTATTTATTGTTGTGCTAAGGTTTAAGTCCCTGGTGCGTGTAGTTCTAATGGATCTGGTTTTCTTGAGGTGGAGCATGTCCAACAATTCCGGGTTAGACATGGCCTTGTATGTCAGGCAGAGATCACCTCTGAGTAGGCGGTAAGCAACTGAGTAGAGCTGGAGTTTCTTTAGTGGAGCTGCATAGGGCATCTGTTTGAGGCCCACAATCCTCTTGGTGAGGTATTTTTGAGGTCTCTCCAGCTGTTGCAGGTGTTGGGTAAGGTACATCCCAAATGGGGCATTGTACTCAATTATGGGCCTGATGAGCGATGAGTAGAGGGGCACAATGACCTCTCTAGATCTAGATGTGAACCCTTTCATGATTAGGTGGGCTATATAGAAGGATTTTCTAACCACTTTGGCAATGTGATTGTCAAAGGAGAGGTTACTAACTACTTGGGTCCCCAGATCCCTGATTACTTTTTCTGTAATTAGTGGATTACCTCCTATATGGTAGTTTGTGGGCACTTTGTTTTTCCCAAAGGGGATGACTATGCATTTTTTTGCATTTAGCTTGAGGCCATGGTTCTGACACCAGGTATCAGTCTCCGTAAGGCCCTTCTGGAGGATGCTTGTGTCAGCCGGAGAGTCGATTATGGCTCCCAATTTGCAATCATCTGCGAACTTGGTCAGCCACAGTCCTCTTGTGTTTGCCTGTACCTCAGCGAAGTATATACCGAACAAGAGGGGTCCCAGAACTGATCCCTGTGGGATGCCACTTGTAACTGGTTTAGAGTCAGACATGGCACCTGCGACTCTGACCATGGGAGTTCTATCCCTGAGCCAGTTTGCAACCCATCTTGTGACATATGGGTTGATATTTAAGCTGGTAAGCTTATTTATGATACCAGAGTGGGGTATTGTGTCGAAGGCTTTTGCGAGGTCTAGGTAGGCTGTGTGGACTACCTTTCCCTCATCTAAGGCTTTGGTAACTGTTTCGAAGTCAACAAGGTTTAAGAGGCAAGATCTGCCCTTAACAAAGTCGAATTGGGTGGGGTCCTGTGTTTGGAGGTTCCTAATGTCTTTGTTTATGAGATCCATGATGATGTGCTCCATAGCCTTGCAGACCAGGCTAGTTAGGCTTATAGGGCGATAGTTCCTTGGATCCGTTGTGGCGCCACCTTTGTGGAGCGAGATCACTGTTGTTTTACGCCATTCTTTGGGTACATAGCCTGTGGTAAGGCTGAGTTGGAACAGTGAATTCATGTGAGGGTTTAGTTCGTTTTGGAGCTTGTGTGAGACGCAGCCCGGGATACCATCTGGTCCCATTGATGCTGTGTTTTTTTACTTTGGAGAGGGCTGCTTTCACCTGTGTGTCTGTGATGTCTGGGGGACTGCATTCTTCTGGGATAGACACAGGCCCTTTTGGGGGGGGATGGGGGAGTGAAGTTTGCACTGAACCTGTCCGCCAGGATGTTGGCAATGTCTGTGGGTTCAGTGTATTTTGTGCCATTTTGCACCAGAGCAGATCTGCGAGCTGCCACCCAAATTTTTGACATAGCTAAAGAACGCCTTGTGATTATGTTTAGAGTCTTTGGTGATTTTTCTTTCGAAGCTGGCCTTTGATGATTTTATGAGTTATCGAAGTTTCTTGCTAGCACTGATCAAGTATGCCTTCCCTTTTTGGGATTTTGCCTTGTCATGTAATAGTTTCCTCCTTCTGTTGTATAGCTTATTTATGGCCGGGGTCCACCAGACTGGTCTCCTGTTCTTGAAGGAGTGAGTCTTGGTTTTACTTGGGATGGCATGATCCATGCATTCCTGTAGGTGCACACAGAGTGCATTTGTAAAGGATTCTGCGGTTTGGGTAGCATTTTCCATTAACCCGGGGGCTTTGAAACTTTCCTCCTCGGTCTTGAGAAGTGTGAAGTTTGCTTTTGAGAAATTTTTCACAGTGGTTTCCTTGGCTGGGGGTGGGATCGGGATGTGGATGTCCATCGTGATAAGTTTATGGTCTGACCTTACCAACGAGGGATTTACCTCTGGTGTTGAACATTGAGCCCCCATGTTGGTGATGACCAAGTCCAATATGTTGTCCCCTCTTGTGGGAGTGTTGACCAGTTGTTCCATGGCATTTGAGTTTATAAACTCCAGGAACTGCTGGGCAAAAGAGTTGGGACCCGAGTAGTTTTCCCAGTCAATGTTTGGGTAGTTGAACTCCCCCAATATCATGGTGTTTGGTGAGACCTTCATATTCTCCAGTGTTCTCAGGAATGCCGCGTGGGGATCCTGAGACAAGGTGTATGATCTGTAGCAGGCTATGAACTGAAAAGCAGTTTTACCTATTGTTAGTTGCACATGGATTGTCTCTGCTGCCTCATGCAGTGCCACTAACCTGGAGGTGTGGGTATCCTTGATGAAAATGGATGCTCCCCCACCTTTAGTATTCCATTCCGAGTTTTGGGGCCAAAAGGAATGGTATAAGTTGAATCCTGGTAGTGCTGGGCTGCTCTCTGGAGCCTTGAACCAGGTTTCTGTTACTGCACAGATATCGATTTTCTCCATACTGAGGAGTGCCACGAGTGCGTGCATCCTGAGGTTTAGACTTCTGGCGTTGAGTAGTATTACCCTTAGTTTTTTTGTTTCTGGTACTGTCTATGGAGCTGGGTTTGTCTTTCGAGCCTTGTCTAAAAAAGGCACTATGGGATTGGCAAGAGCCTTAGCCAGTATTCAAAAGCCTAAGCGTGACAGGTGCAAGCCGTCCCTGGCAAAGCAACGCGGCTTGTCTAGCATGTCATCCCAGGCTGACAGACACTGGATCCCCTTTGAATGACACCAATAACTTAGCCAATTGTTAAAATTGATAATTTTGTCTTTATACTGCGGCATCATTCTTGGTGAGGGCAATATGCTACTCAGGATCTGGGTCATACTGGCCTGGGCTACATGATCACAGAGCTCTTCTATGTCTCTTTTCATGTAGTCCAGTAAGGTACGTCTCAGGTCATTCACATCAACATGGACAATGACAGAGTCATATTTGTACCTGTTGTGGAGTGACCTGAGTGCCTGTTATGTGGCGGATCCTGGCTCCCGACAGGCAGCTTACAGTGACACTCTCCTTTTTCAGTCTGGTGAGTGGGACGTCAGTGTGCCTGACAATAGAGTCTCCAATTACTAGCGTATTAGGTGTGTTACTTAGCCTTAGGGGCTGCGACTGTGTGGCACAATGACTTTGTGAAGTATGTGATACGTGTAAGTTGTTGTGGGGTAGCGGTTGCTTGGGTGTCTGCTTTGGAGGTCTCTGCTGCTTTGGCAGATTTTTATTTAGAACCTCCGAGTATGTTTTTGTGAGATTGTGTGTCTTATTTGCTGGTGTATTTGGTCTATGTGAGACTGGTTGTGTGGTGTGAGTGGTTTCCTTCTTCTCCTGACTGACTGTGCCAGTCCTGGGTTGAGAGAGCTCGGCTGGCTGCATAGTTGCATCTCTCACAAATATTTGAGTTTGTTGGAAGGAGAGGGTTGTCTGTGTACATAAGGCAATTGTCATATTGCCTCAAGATTCCCAGATTCACCAGCTGGACTGGAGAGTATACCTGAAACTCCGCTTTGGACATGCCTGGATAGTTTAAAGAACTGGTTTATTGACTGACTGGAATGGACGAATAGGGAACCTTGTACTTCCTGATAGTATAAGGGGGTGTAGTGCTAAAGTTTGTTAGTGCTTACTGAGAAATTTGAGCAAGTGCTGGGCTGTAGAATGAAGGTTGAGTGCTTACTTCGTGAGTTTGACTAGTTCTAAGGGAAAAACTGAAGAGTAGACTTTGTGGAGCCGGGAATTGTTATAAACGGCATTGCGCGATGTGCAAAACCGCACTAAAGTGGATTTTAATGCAGGGAGTTTGAAGGCGATAGGAAATGGCCAAAAAAGGTCAATAAGCAACTAGTAACTGTGCTGAGACCACTCTTTCAGGGACAGATAGACTGCTCAGAGCTCCTCACTCTCACTGGTGAACAAAGAAGCTTCCGCCTATCCAAGTAAGGATATGGGCAACACAGGAACTATGACACAGCCTAGAATTCAGCAATACCTGAAAACTAGACTATTCTAGCTCAGAAAAGGCAGGAAACAAGGATATTTTTTCGTTTTTTTTTTTTTCACTTAAAGAAACTAGGCACAGGAATACAGTAAATGCTTTAGATCGGCTAGCACACGAGTGTGTAGCCTACAACAATTAAACAAGGCAAAAAACAACTTTTAAAATGCAAAACACAAAACAGTGCAGACAAATGCAGAAAAACAAACTTTGCAGAACTCAGATAGAGAACTCACTTTTCGGTGAGACTAAACAGTCGCTGGTAGGAAAGTAGAAAAAAATACTTATAATCTGTTTAAAGTCTCTCTTTCACTCTCTGCTGCTTGTAGGACTATGCAGGATACCACGAGGAGCTGTGCTGAGTCTGTTACAAGCGCTAAAGTGGGTTTTAAGGGAGGGAGTTTGAAAGAGATAGGAAATGGCCCAAAACGGCCAATAAGCAACTAGTTACTGAGCTGAGACCACTCCTCCAGGGACAGATAGGCTGCTCAGAGCTCCCTACTCTCACTGGTGAACAAAAACGCTTCCTCCTATCCAAGTAAGGATATGGGCAACACAGGAACTATGACACAGCCTAGAATTCAGCAATACCTGAAAACTGGACTATTCTAGCTCAGAAAAGGTGGGAAACAAGGATATTTTTTTTTTTTTTTTTCTTTTTTTCACTTAAACACAGAAACTAGGCACAGGAATACAGTAAATGCTTTAGATCGGCTAGCACACTTGAGTGTGTAGCCTACAACAATTAAACAAGACAAAAACAACTTTTAAAGTGCAAAACACAAAACAATGCAGACAAATGCAGAAAAACAAACTTTGCAGAACTCAAGACAGTTAGAGAACTCACTTTTCGGCGAGACTAAACAGTCGCTGGTAGGAAAGTAGAAAACAAATACTTATAATCTGTTTAAAGTCCGCTCACTGCTGCTTGTAGGACTGTGCAGGACACCATGAGGAGCTGTGCTGAGTCTATTACAAGCGCAAAACTGCACTAATGCGGGTTTTAAGGCAGGGAGTTTGAAAGAGATAGAAAATGGCCCAAAACGGCCAATAAGCAACTAGTTACTGGGCTGAGACCACTGCTCCGGGGACAGATAGGCTGCTCAGAACTCCCCACTCTCACTGGTGAACAAAGAAGCTTCCTCCTAGCTAAGTAAGGATATGGGCAACACAGGAAGTATGACACAGCCTTGAATTCAGCAATACCTGAAAACTGGAGACGAGAAATACAGGCAAAGGCATCCAGATATGGAAATTTTCACAATAAAAAAAATAATGTAACAAAGATGGAACATGGAAAAGAAGATTAGTAAAGCAGAAGTTAGAAATAGAAATTGAAGTTGCGGAGTGCCTGCAAAGTGAAGGATTTGGTGTAGAAGGTCTAACACAGGTTACATCACAGCATGATGGAGTGAGTCTCCAAAGCAGGGAGAAACAGGAAGATCAGGAAACATCTGAAGAAATATGGGCATATGAAAGAAAAAGAGATTTATTATGGTGTAATATGCAAAGGAGAAAGCAAAACTAACCAATACAAAAAGAGCAGCACCAAAGATATTTGAAGAGAAATACAGACAAAGAAATCCAGACATGGAAAACTTTACAATACAAAAATGAGACAAAGAGGAAAAGTAGAAAAGGAGATTAGTAATGAAGAAGTCAAAGAAACAGAAACTGAGGTTAAGGAGTACCTGCAAAGTGAAGGATTTAGTGTAGAAAATTTAATTCAGAAAGCACTACAACAAGATAGGGTAATGGATATCCAAATTAAGGGGAAACCAGTGGAACAGGAGCAATTGGCCAGGTGCCATATGAAGATAATTTGGAGCCTTCCACAGGAAACCAGTATAAACGTTCACTTGAAGCTAGACAGCAAGGGAAGGAACAGGAAACTGTGATGCAGTCAATGTTGAGAAGTGATAGGCCAGTTAGTTCACATATGATGTGCACTGCTTTCTTTGAGTTCACAGAACTAGTTGCAATGTCCTATTGTTGTCGCTAATGTTTGTAATACTACATTAATGTATAGAGCTCGGAAAACTTGCTAAAATACCTGTTATTGGCTATTTTTCATTGCAATCACATGCTAGCTGGGTTTCTACTGCTTTCCGTACAACGCTAAGGGTGGCCATATGGTTAAATGTACTGCCTGGGTGTAACTCTTATTTTGTTGTAGGGCTATCCCGACTTTTATACAGTCACAGCCTGTTACTACTTAATTGCGCCATCCACGTGGGGCTGTATATACCTACAACTAGCGTGCTTGCTATCGCAAACACGCCAACTCCTACTCCACTAACTAACCGACCCTGCTCTGATGGTTTGTCTACAAAGATGCCTCTGTCGCTAACCTTATTTTAAGGGTTTTAGCTAGCTGTCGCTAACCTTATTTTAAGGGTTTTAGCGTTTTTTGACAGTTGTATCTTAAGGCTCATTGTAAACTGTGTGAGGATCGCTATATGCTCCAACGCAAGGTCGCTAACCTTATTTTAGAGGTTGTAGCGTTTTTCTGCCAGTTTTATCTTAAGGCACATTGTAAACTATGTGAGGAACGCTATATGCTCCATCGCAAGTCAGCGTTGCAACAATTAAGTGGTGTGCTCTCGTGCAGATCTCTGTTAACGACTCTTCACTTATTTGCAACATTATATTGGGTGTAATGTTTTAATTTCTCCTTAGATAATTTTATTAGTTGCTATAGTACCTGTACCCCTGATACTAAGCCCTACCAGGTCTATATGTTACTATCTATAAGTCCTATAACAACTATTACTTCTGTGTTTTGAGGTTAATTACATACAATGTACTTCTTCATTGTGTCTTTACCTGCCTGTTCTATAATGCATTGATACCTACACTACCTAGTCTTTAGTAACTGTTGATTAGGTTTGAGTGCTAGATGGATAGATATTTTCTATTTCAGCTTTGTTGTCAATGTGACCTCTTGATACCTGTTACGTGGTTTTATTATGAATTGATTGCTAGAAACTTGTACTGTGTTGCTTCTAACTGTCCTTATTACATGATTACACTATATACCTTGCTCTAACACCTTTACTAACTCTCTTATATATTTTTTCTCCTCCCTACCCGTCTACCCTAGAAAGTTCTTAACTTAATCCCTACTTTGAACCTTGGCCTGCCTCTCGCCCTACTGGTATCGGATGATTCCTGGCCTTGCCTACAGTGACTGGAAATCTGCCTGCCTCCTATATTCCTCCACATTCAAGAAACTGAAAGTAGGTAGTGGGCTTGCATAGTTGATTCATTAAGCCTCTACCAAGTCTACCTACTGAGTCCAATAGTTTGCCTGTGCTTGTGTGCCTAGCAGCCAGTATCTCTCCTCCTCTGATCCTCTACTACCACTCTACTCTCACCTTTACACTATTCCTCCTTTTCCTTGCAACCTTTCCCTGTCCTTTTTCTGCTTTTTCCTGCTCTCCCACTCCCACCTTTACACGATTCCTCCTTTTCCTTGCAACCTTTCCCTGTCCTTTCTCTGCTTTTTCCTGCTCTCTCTCATTTACCAGCCCTGGCCACTAGGTGGCGCTCTCCTCACTCTCTTTTTTCTTTGCTACTTCATATGCCTCTGACTAGCCTTTAAAGTTCTTGCTGGTTCTCCTATTCTCCCTTAGCCTCTATCTTCTACCTGACAGTCTGCCTATTTCCTTGAAAATAGTGCTAGTACTGCTCCAGTATCTTGCCAGTCCTTCTCAGCTTCACCCTCACCCATTTCTTCCTTACCTCCTTCTGCATCTTTCTGACCTTCTACTGCATACCTTCTCCTTTACCACTGGTCTACCTGGGTTTCCTTTTTCTATACACTTTCTGCTCCTGCCATACTTACCTGCATTTCTGATTGTCTCCTCTCTCCACCTTCAGTTGTTTCTACCCGCTCCGTTCGCCCTGCGGGCTCACTCCGCTCCCCTCCCTACCCCCAATTCCCACCCACCCCCAGGGGTCCTAATCATATACATCTCTTGCCACACCCTTATCCCACCCCTCCAATCCTTCCCCTTCCCACCAAATATCCTCCCACCCATATACACACCCCTTTAACAAAACACACTCCCACTGTGCTCTTCCTATCCCTCCTCCTCCCAACATCTTGATACTTAAACATCATACTTTAACCTTTATCCCTTCACTATATTACTCCTATCCCCTCTTTGCCTATTCCTTTTATTCCTTCTTATCTATTTCCAACAGTAGAATACCCCTTTTACATCTTGTCTCCTTTACTTTCCTTATCCATTTCTTACCTCTTGTACTCATCTTACAATGGCCCCATACCTGCCAACCCAAATCTTACTCTCATTCCTACTGTTTACCACTCTATACTCTGTCTATCTCCTGTCCTGTTACGAGAAATCACTTTATGCCCAAACTCTCCACTCTTGCAAACACACCTCCATATTTCTCTTTCCACTTATTCCATATCCTTTTAATTCTCCTACCCCCAGCTATCAACTACCTAAATTCCACAGACTTAGACATCTCAACTATGACATAACATCTGATAAGAAAACCAGAATACTAACCTCACAAAGGTACTACCTTACAATCAAATGTAGCAATCCTACTCTTCAAGATGGTGACATCCATCCTAACCCTGGTCCTCCTCTCCCCTCCCCTCTAGCACCTATTACTAAAACCAATAATAGCTTCTTAATAGGACATCTGAACACCCAAAGCCTAAACAACAAAGTACCTTACCTACATGCCCTCCTTCACACACACGCATTTGATATTCTCTGCCTGTCAGAGACATGGCTAAAACCTAGCACTAAAGACACTGAGATCACGCCCCAAGGCTTCAATATGGTAAGACTCGACCGTCCCAAAAGAAAAGGTGGTGGTGTTGCAATTCTCTTTAGAAATCATCTAAATGTCACTACCCTCCCAGCCACACCAACTCAAGATAGCAGGATAGAAGCCATCATGATCAAACTCCAGTTAAATTCAAAAAAATCCCTTAATATCATCTGTATATACCTGCCTCCAGGCAACAATATACCTACCCTCGAAGATTTTCTTAGTCACATATCCACCAATTATCCACAGGAAACTATCATACTAGGCGACGTGAACATAGACTGGAATAGCATTAATGAAGAAAATCCTTCATCCCATATCAACCTACATGGTTTCACTCAAACCATCACCTCCACTACTAGGCTCAATAAACAAACTAATAGAGAAAGCATTCTAGACTGGATACTTATAAACAGAGTAAAAAATAATTACAAACTAGGAACCTTGCCAGATGATATCAGTGACCACTCTCTAACTTTTATAACAAGAGATAAAGCTGATTTGCTAAACCCCCACGTTACTAGAAAAATACGCACCTCCAAACATTTTAATCTGGACCTATTTCAAACTGAACTCAGGGCATGTAACTGGAACCCCTTAAAAACACTTCCTCTCGAAAATGCAGTATTACATTTTAACAAAATGTTCTTATCCATTCTTGACAAACATGCTCCTGAACGTATTATTAGAATGAAATCTAACATAGCCCCTTGGCTATCCAATGAAACCAAAAAGCTCATTCTCACTAGAAATAAAGTCTGGGCTAGATGGAGAACCCACAGAAATAATACTGATCTTCTAAACTTCCGACAGCTTAGAAATCTAACTAAAAAGGCAGTAATAACTGACAAAAAGAAATTCTATATCGAACTACAACAAACTCATCTTAATAATTCAAAACTATTCTGGTCCTCAATTAATAAACTCCTCTCCCCAGGAACTTCCAAAACACCTTCCCACTAAATGCAGACCCTGACACCCCACAGCAGACTGCAGATGCCTTTAACTCTTTCTTCACAGAAACTATCCAAACTCTAGCTAAACAACTTAATGCCAACAATTTCTGCCCACCTCGTAACCAAACTAACTCCTCCTTTAAATTTTCACTACAACCTATCTCTACATCATACATACACAAACTTCTTCTAAAACTAAAACCATGTACCCCCTCGGCTGATAAGCTCCCATCTCTTTTCTTCAAAAGCTGCCAAGGTTATTGCATATCCTATATCTATTCTCATAAATAGGACAATCAAAGAAGGAATCATCCCGAAATTTGGAAGGTCTCTCATATTATCCCACTACACAAAGGTGGACACTCAACTGACTACGCTAACTATAGGCCCATTGCTCTCCTCTCACCTTTGGCTAAGATCATGGAAAAATGTATCCACCTTCAACTCGTGCAACATCTCTCTCATCACAACATAATAGCAAACTGTCAACATGGCTTTAGACCACACCACAGTACCACCACTGCCCTGCTTTCTTTTGTAGATACCATTAATCAGAACCGCAACAACAACTTACTCTCATCTGCCCTCTTCATTGACCTGTCCAAAGCATTCGATATGGTTAACCACCCTTTGTTACTTAATACTCTTGAATCCCTCTCATTCGATACCCCAACCATTACATGGTTTAAATCTTACCTCACAGATAGAAAACAAGCTGTTCTCTGGGATAACCACACCTCTTCACTCTTGCCTGTTTCCATTGGTGTTCCACAAGGCTCTATCCTTGGACCACTTCTCTTCTCCCTCTTCATCAATGATCTTCAAACTATAATCCCTCAAGCAACCTGCATTCAATACGCTGGCGACTCTCGCTGATCTGCTCAGCATCTTCTACCACTGAACTTATCTCTCTCACCCAAACAGTGTTCAATACCGTAGAAACATGGTTCTCTAGTCGTTTCCTCTTACTAAATGCAAAGAAAACCAAACTTCTTCTTTTTACCCCCACATCCAGGACCTCTCCCTTACACTTCTCTATCTCCTCCAACAGCCACTGTCATCTCACCTGACACATCAACTAAATTGTTAGGTATTACAATAGACAATAATCTCTCATTTGACCTACACATTAACAACTCCATAAAACAAGTTAATAGAAAGATAGGATCCCTATATCGAATTAGACCTTTTCTCACACCTTCAACTAGAACAAGGATCGCTCACTCCCACCTTATCTCTACTCTTCTGTATGCTTCACCTATCTTCACCAATCTCAAAAAAACAAGCCTTAACAAACTGGCAACCTGCTATAATAACATTGCCCGCTTTGCTACCGGCAACCCCTATAAAACACATCATTGTCTAAACTTAAAACTTTTAGGCTGGCCTGAGTTTCAGAACTATCTGATAATCCACCAACTCTGCATTGCCCACAAAATCTTATACCAACCTAATAATACCCCAATACTCTCACAACTCATTACCCCATATAAAAATCTTAACTCTCTCCGCTCCTCCAGTAAAATTCTGACAAGTTCTATAAAATCAAATAATAATGCTGGTGACTCTCTTTTACCAATGCTGTTGGGGCAAAATGGAATTTGTTACCTACTAACATAACAAAGATTACATCATTGCCTCTTTTCAAACAAAATATTAAACTGCATTTCCAAAATCACTGGCTTTGTTCATGTAATAAACCTGACTAGCTAATTTACTATTACTAACTAAATATAACTATTCTCCCTTCCCCCTTCATTCACTACTCCCTCTTTGTCTTACTCTTCTTCCCCCACTGTTGTTTAGCTTTTTCTCCACAGTTAATCTCTATCATTTCCCTTACTTTCTTTCACTCTACTTTCCTTACATACTTTCCTTTTTGACTATATCTATTAAGTTCTCTTTTTTCTTCCTTCTCTTTCTCAATTTTTATCATGTCATGTAGATAGTATTGTGTGTCATAGGAATTAACCCTGTAGTACTACTTTACATTGAAGGGTTTACTAGTCTTTATTTTTGTTATTGCAAACCCTAATACTAACTCCATTATTATGAATATTATTGTTATCATTATTTTTTGGTTTGATAGATTTTCTGTATGTATCTCACTCTGTGGAGCTTTTCTCCCCGGGCCGCTACTGAAAATGGAAATTTCTCCAGCTAGCCTAGCCCGGTCAACAAATGTAAAATAAAATAAAATAAATAAATAAAACTGACGGCAAAGGATGAATTTGATGAGACTGTGTCACAGGAAGATGTTACAGAACCTTCTATAGAATGCCTGAAGGAATTGGAAAACAAGGGATGTGCCCTCAGTTTGGAAGAAAATGAGCTAAAATAATTTCTTGATTTAATAGACATGGACAGATATATCAAGATCAATGAAAGAAATAGACTACAGAAGGTTAATAAACAAAAAGTCAGAAGTCTGATAAAACAAATGAACACAGTAATTAGGACTGTTCATAGAGATCCATGTGATGTAACAGAAGTAAACAGGATATATTAATGTGCAGCTAAATTAATAACTGATAAAGTTCTGCCACAAGAACACTGGGTAGTGAGGGAAAGGAAGGAGAGAAATCAGATATCATCATGGAAGTACTGAATAGAGAAAATTATAAAGCAATTAAGACAATAAGTGTCACTGTTAGAAGACTATAGAAGAAGGAAGAGATCACAAAAATACTAAAAGATAGATGTGATAAAAGCAATGCGCAATATTAGAACAGACCAGGATCTATCATGCACTATCACAAATAACAAACTAAATATTTCAGCACAGATAGAAAAACTTAGATGATACGAAGATAAAGAAAGGAAAAGTGCAAAATAAGCAATTTATTGAGGACCCAAAAAGGTTTTATAGACAACAGGGAAATAAGATAAAAGGAACTGAAAGACGGCCAAACAAAGAAGAAATACATACATTTTGGAGAAGTATCTGTGAAGATCCTTTGGAGCACAACAGAGATGCTAAATGGATAGAAGTAAAAGAAAGAAAGAATAAGAAGTTTAAAGGTACAGGATATGAAATGGGATGAAGTAACAGCTAGAGAGATTGAAACAAAGTTAAGAAAAACCTCTAATTGAAAAACCCCCGACCCAGATCCAGTACCTAACTTCTGGTTAAAAGTATTAACATATTTGCACAAAGATTTAGTCATGAGTAAGAACTATTTATATGCGCACACAGAACAGACACCAACCTAACAAAAGGAAAAACAATGTTCCTACTTAAGAGTGAACCTGCCAGCTACCCTAAAAATTACAGACCAATAACTTGCCTTCCGACGGCATATAAACTATAATGGGAATTGATGCCAACAGAGTTTATAGTAATTTAAAAGAAAACTCAATTATGGCAGTAGAACAAAAGGGCAATAAGAGAAAGTCATATGGAACAAACATAATTTATTGTTAAATAAATTCATAGTGGAGGACTGTAAAAAGGGGAAGAATCTAAGTATAGCATGGATTGACTATGAAAAAGCATTTGATAGCATCCCTCATTCATGGATAAAAGAGTGCTTAAAAATGTATAAGATGCACCCCACACTGATCGATTACATTACAGTGACCATGAAACAGTGGCAGACTACTTTGCAATTAAGCCATGATAAAGGACAAATAGTTATCCCAGGGATAAAAATTCATAGGGGGATATTCTATGGTGACTCTCTGTCACTGTTACTATTCTGTCTTGCCCTTAATCCATTAAGCTGCTTACTCAACAGCTTATGTCATGGCTATAATTTGGCTCCTAGAAAACAACAAAGTGTAAAGACTTCTCACCTTCTCTTTGTCAATGATTTAAAACTGTATAGCTCATCAGATGAGGAACTGAATGCATAACTGCAAGTTGTCAAAACTTTTTCAGATGATATAAGAATGTCATTTCATCTTGATAAATGTGCAAAAGCATCCTTTAAATCAGGAAAACTGCAGCACCGGGAAAACATCAGTTTGGGACAAGAATGTGATATAAAAGAACTTCAGCAAGAAGCAGTGTATAAATACTTGGGAATTGATGAAGGATCAACAATAAAACAAGAGCAAATGTGAATAAAACTTAGTAAGGAATACTTCAGAAGACTTAAATTAGACCTGAAAACAACACTGACATCTCGGAACAAAATCCAAGCTATAAACCAATTTGCTTCTCCTGTCCTAACTTACAGTTTTGGAGTGATTGGCCCCAAAACGTGTTGGATAGATTAGATAGGAAAACAAAAAGGATGCTTCATGCTCAACAAATGATTTATAAAAATCAGTGCATACCAAGATTATATATTTCCCATTCTGAAGGAGGGATGGGCCTCGTTGAAATTGATGATATGTATAGATCTGCAATCGTGGGACTCCACACATCTGCTGACCTCACAAGACCCAAACATAGTGAAAGTTTTGAAACATGAGGTTTATAAATCTAAGTTGACTTCTCTGCTTAATCTAGCAGAAGCTTACCAGCGTCAAGCAGGAATGGAAATCAAACCAGAAGTAGATAAAAATCAGGCAGCAACTGAATGTGCCAAAGAACAAAAGAAAGAATATAAGGTGAAGGATCAGATAAGAAGGCAAGAAATGTGGAAAAAGCATAAATATAGTTGCAAGTATAGAAAACTTCTGGAAGAACATCATGTTGATCAGGAACGAACACAGGAATGGTTAAGGAGAGGCAAATTCAAACTAAGAGATGAAAGGTTAATATCGGTGGCCCAAGACAGTGGGCTGCGTACAAGTTGGTTTATAAAGTCCATTGAACATGTGGGAGAAACAGACAAATGTAAGTTTTATAAAACCAAATTGGAAACAGTTGTACACCTTGTTGCGGGTTTCGACATACTAATGACAGGAGGACTGTATACTGAAAGGCATAATAATGTGGCGAGGCTATTGCACTGGGGATTCTGCAAACATTATGGTAATGAAGTGGATGAAAAACACTGGAAACATGAACCACAAAGTATCATAGAAAATGAAGAAGTCTACATCACATGGGATCATCCATTACCAACAGTTCAAAAGATAGATGCTAGAAAACCAGATATAGCAGTCCAAGAAAAGAAGACAAGAATAGCATCGATCATTGAAACTGCCACACCCAGTGACTACAGTGTCTTGCGTACAGAGACACACAAAGTCATAAAATATCAAGCTCTGCAGGCAGAAACAACAGCAATGTGGAAGAAAGATACCCAGACCGTTCCAATAGTAGTAGGAGCAATGGGTCTTATAAAAAAAAAAAATTACAGTCGTATTTAGATATGTCATCAATCCATGTAACTCCATACGAACTGCAGGAGGAGTCATTACTGGTCACATTGCGGATGCTGTGAAGAGCACTACTGGCTGACATCAAAAATTGAAAAAAAATACTAATTTCATGAACTTTAATCATACTTTGGGGAATGGGGTCCATTCCCGTCATGATATTATAAACCCAAAAGAATCATGAGTGCAATGTGTTATCAGTAATGATCAATGTGATCATGCAGCCAAAAGACACAAAATGTACAAGCAGTACGTTTTGAAAGAGACAATCTGTTAGGTAGGTAGCAAAACAGACAGACAGAGAAGTCTGTCATTAACTTTTCTCAAATATTCTCTTCATATATAAATAAATAGACAGCATTTGCTTTTTAAGACTTTGCATATTGTTCTAGAGGCATCATGTTGACAATGTACCTCTGAAGCTCCATTCATAAACATACTCTACAATTCTTCAATTGCTTGTATGTTACTGCAATGTTGCTATGTCACAGCTTAGCAAAGGTGGGGCAAAAAGGGCAGCCACCCCAGGCACAAAGTGTTAGGGGTCATGATCGGCAGAGGTCTATGATCTTCAGTGTATGTGCAATTACCTGCATTCAGACATTAACCCAGGTA
Source organism: Protopterus annectens (assembly GCF_019279795.1). Lineage (NCBI taxonomy): Eukaryota > Metazoa > Chordata > Ceratodontiformes > Protopteridae > Protopterus > Protopterus annectens. The sequence continues at coordinate 568,722,748 of NC_056749.1, forward strand.
TTGCATTTGTGGTCAGAACTGAAGCTCTGCAGTGCTCCACGTGTAGCATAAACTGTAGCAATCACTGTGCTACAGTTTAAAAGGAAAGAGAATTTTTTTGTTTCAATAAGTCCCATCCTGGGACTTCATAAATAAAGCACTTTAGCACTCAGTGTGTGGACTATAATAGCTGCTTGCTACAAATGTAGATTTCTAGCAAGTAGTTGCTACAATTTGAAAGGAAAGGAGAGACTTTTTTGCTGCTCCTCAACTCTCAGTTTGGAGTGGAGGGAAGTGCCAAATTGGGGGACTGCACCAGGCACCAGAATAGCTTTCTACCTTTGGAACACCTACACTACCTACAGGAGCAAATGTCAGAAAAAAAACTGTAGCTGTGCAACTGGAATAAAATCTACACATTGCCACTGGCGGATTACAGCTGTAACAGTTCTCCAAATTCTATTTAATTTCTGCATTGTAAATATGACTTACAGAAAACTGTAAACTGTAATAATGGTGTGTAAGAAAACTGAAACAAATGAAAGTATTCTGAGTAAATATTATGCTGGTTTACACCCAGGTACTAGCTGAAAGGGGTCCATATGAAGTAGTCCATTTACTTTGTCAATAAACTTTAAGGGCAGATCTTGCCTCTTAAACCTAGTTGATTTCTTTGAAACAGTTACCAAAGCCATAGATGAGGGCAAGGTAGTCCACACAGACTACCTGGACCTCGCAAAAGCCTTCGACACAATACCCCACTCGGGCATCATAAATAAGCTTACCAGCTTAAATATCAACTCCTATATCACAAGATGGGTTGCAGACTGGCTCAGAGATAGAATCCACATGGTCAGAATTGCAGGTGCCATGTCCGAATCCAAACCAGTTACAAGTGGCGTCCCACAGGGCTCAGTTCTGCGACCTCTCTTGTTCGGTATATACTTCTCTGAGGTTCAGGCTAACACGGGGGGATTATAGCTGACAAAGTTCGCAGATGACTGCAAACTGGGGGCCATAATCGAATCTCCAGCTGACACAAGCATACTCCAAAAGGGTCTCACAGAGACGGATGCTTGGTGCCAGAGCCATGGCCTCAAGCTAAATGCTAAAAAGTGCATAGTCATCCCCTTTGGGAAAAACAAGGTACCCACAAATTACCACATAGGTGGTAATCCATTAAGTACGGAAAAAGTAATTAGAGATTTGGGGAACAACGTAGATAGTAATCTCTCCTTTGATAATCACATTGCCAAAGTGGTTAGAAAGACCTTCTATATAGCCCACCTTATCACGAAAGGGTTCACATCTAGATCAAGAGAGGTCATTGTGCCCGGTACTGTCACTCATCAGGCCCATAATTGAATACAATGCCCCTTTTGGGATGTACCTTACCCGACACCTGCAGCAACTGGAGAGACCCCAAAAGTACCTCACCAAGAGGATCATGGGCTACAAACAGATGTCCTATGCAGCTCGACTAAAGAAACTCCAGCTCTACTCAGTTGCTTACCGCCTACTCAGAGGCGATCTATGCCTGATGTACAAAGCCATGTCAAACCCAGAATTAATGGACATGCTCCACCTCAAAAAATCCAAGTCCCTTAGAGCTACACGCTCCAGGGACCTAAACCTCAGCACAAAAATAAATAGGACATGCTGGAGGGACAGATTCATTTCCCAGAGGCTCCCCTTCCTCTGGAATAGAATCCCAATTAATGTTAGACATAGCCCCTCGCTGACCCTCTTCAAGCGAAATTTGGACGCGTGGATGGGAAATCGCAAATTCACCCCTGGGATCTCTCCTGTGTCCCTGCTAGACAGAGGCACATTAAACTAATCTTAAAAGGGTACCTTCTGTGACCTACTTTACAGAGGCACAGTAGGCTAATCTAATAGGGAGGCGGAAGCCAAATACACTCTGGCTAGGCTTATAAATGCCCTAGGGCAGATAGCCTAGTATCTACCTATGAACTACAAATAAATATAAATGAATAAAACAATTTAAAGAAGTAATGCCCTGGTATGTTAGAATGCAGTGTAAGCTCACAGCAATAAATCTGCTGTTTTCTGCTACTCTTCAATCTGTTTAATTAAAGTACTTAAATCACTAAACATAAAAACATGCAAACAATAGCCCCTCTTGTGAGGGCATGAGTGGTCACAGGGTCTCAAGGACTGCCAGCTCCTGTCTTGAAGTGCTACATGGACTTCCTGGTATACAGGACTGCAATAACTCCTTCAGAATGACAGAATCAAAATTATGTAGGGCATGGAAGGTTAAGGTCAGATTCTTCTAGACTAACCTCTCAGTGGCTGGAAGACAGAACAAATCCCACAGTATAATAGCACAACTTAACAGGAATGGGAAGGTCAGCACAGTCCCAGACACATCATTTTTATTTGGGTAAAATAAAATGTATTATAGTATTCTCAATGTCTCAATGGGAAGACATAAGAGCAACCATTTTTCCCATCAGTACTGTATTCTGATCAGAGTAGCTTGTCACAATTTGCAAATGCTAACATCAGATACCATTTTCCATTCTCTCTGGGGCCACTACTACTGGTGCATGCCCTTAAGTAACCCTTCACTGGGTAGGGGCCAAGATCTCTTGACAGAAAAGCACTATGACTCAGCCTCATGATCCCTGCACCTGAGGAGAGCAGTAGGTGTGTAAGAGCCATTGTAGAGTGATGTCCGATAACTCCTGGCTTGTGGTTGTGCCCTAACCGAGGTGTACTGAGTTACATATCTGCCTGTGGACATACACTTTAAGAACTACTGTTGTGTATAAATGTTGATAACAATGCTTTTTGAGTTTTCTTCCTTCAACGGCATGCCACATTATAACATACTGCTGCTGCTAGTGACTGCAATGTTTATGTGAATGCTTTGGAAAGTTGTCTGTATAACCACTGTCAGAGCTGTAAGGCCACTGTTAACGTGTACTTAGCAGTCATTTTTGTTCTTAAACATGCTAATGTATATTACTGACATTCAAGCTCATAAGCCAGGGCACAGCTGAAAAGGGTGTGACACTGACTACCTCATCTATCTTGTTAACATACTAAAAATAAATAAGGAATAAAGGAGAGACTGCCTCCACAGTGATATGCACACCATAGTACTACTTCCCACACACTAACTCACAAGTTCACTTCTTCTCGGGCACACCTGCAGTACACCTCTCTTTTCCTTCCACCCTGACAGATACAAGCAGATCCTGCTGTGTCATCCCCTTCCAATGGTTCCACCAGCACCTGGACCGGCAAGTCAACACATCCGGTCATCAGATTTAGTCAGAACATTACCCTCTTATGCAAAGGAGCAGAAAATATGCTAGATCCATAATTACTGTTGCTGTGTCTATAACTATTACAAAGTGTTTTATGCGGACAACAGTTTTACATGTTGATAAGATGATAAGGCAAGAGCTGGCACCTGGCCGTTAAGTGTCTCTGTGTTGTCAAGCATCACATGCAGATTGTGCAACCATGAAACAAACTCAGAATTAAAATATGGAGAGAAGGCTGGAAGATGAGAGAGACACACCATGGCATGCACCAACTGTGGTTCAGTTTTCAGATATGTTTCTAACAGCTAGAATCTCTTCCTGTGAAGGAATGCATCCAGTCTCCCAGAACAGTCAAGACATACAGAGCTGTATAAAAAAAGGGGTGCACCTGAATGTCATCAACACTGCATTGATGTCATGTGCCCTCTTGTCTAGAATAGCTTCTCACAGCGATAACAGACATTACATAAAACCATAAGACCAAGGGCAAGCCTGGTAGAATACTGATCAAAAGCCACTCCCACAGCAGGCAAACTGGCACAGGAGAAAACACCATGGAAATGTGGAAGAAAAACTACAGTGAGAGTGAATGTGCTCTATTTGGAGTCCACGATCTATCAAGCCAAATGCTGTGGAGTCATTAAGGAGGAACAAGATCAATATTATTAATGCTGACAATTATTGATAGTTAGTACCCCTAGAGAAGATCAGTTTCAGTTTAGATATAAAGCCAGGCTGGCAAGGATCCAAGAGTGCATATGACAAAAGATGTGAATGCATCTCTAAGAAAACTACTTTCTCTCTAAAGTTATTACCTTGCAACATATTTATGCAAGCTACTTTATCTCTTAAGTTATTATCTTACTCATCTTTACTCAGAATTAGAGACAGGAAAACACACACAAGTACAGGATGGACATTTTCTGAACTGCCCAGAGTGAAAGATAGTTTACTGAGACCAAGACTAATCAAGGTCTATTTAAGTATATGAAGAAAAAAAAACATTCCGTGAAGAATGAATGATATCACACTTCAATGGGCAAGAGATTCCAAGCAGGATTTCACTACATTGTATATGCCCAGGGTCCGGCCTACACTGGATGGTAAGTCGAGGTGAAACACCATCCATGATCTCTTCATATAAGAGACAGTAATGAACTATGGTCATGTTCTGGCAAAATACAGCATTTATCTTGCCAGCATTACCTGCAAAAAAAGCTGACTAGGTAACTTACCACTGAGTCAAGTGATTTCAGATGGCAGAGATGTCAGCGGATAATTGCACTGCCTTCTTATGAGAGATCTCCAAATGGCATGAATAACAGTATACAGTGTTACTCTTGCACTTCAACGCAAAAGATTAAGGATATGAACTGTAAAACAAGCATACTACTTTCCTGGTTTTAGCTCTGAAGATCTCTGATTATACAATGTACAAGTCTGAGAACTATTTTAACCATACAGTGCCCCCCAGTTACTCTCAAAGGACTTAGGGCCTTGTGGATTTAACGAGTTAATGACTTAAAAAATCTTATATCAAGGTTTTGCAAAATAAGGCTATTAGCCATAGCAAGAATCATGACTCATACAATGCTGAAAAATGTGTGTCATCAAGTTATATCAGTAATATCAAAGGATATAACACACAATGGCTTGTGATACAATTTAATTACTGAACAGCATAATTCATTCCATGCTGCTTCATTTCTGTGATATTTTCAGCATCCAGACATCTGATGGTGAAGATGTATTTGAGATAGAAAAATCAATACTCGAGATTATTGTAAATGTTGGGTAAGCATTTGAAATTAGTTTCCTGTAAACAGGTAAATCTGAAAAAAAAAAAATTCTAACTGAATATTCAGCAATACATAATAAAAACAGCTACATAAATATTCCAACTTGTATTCATTTTTAGAACTCACAGCACATAAAACAGTGGGGACAGTTAAAATAACGGGGGTCTTGTTATACTACTTGCAAAGTATACCTCTGTGTTTCTAATATTAAATTTAGTTACTCATGTTTGTGCTTGATCAACTCCAGTTTGTGTTCCATATGAAACGTGGGAAGTTTGCCAGCAAAAGTGACAAAACTTCTGTTCTCCATGTGTGGCCCTCTGATTTTTATCACCACTTTCTTCACATAGCTTCTACCTAAACCACAATTAAAAGAGATCAGAGACCACTGCATTTTCTACCAGCATCTCTGAATTCTTTTAGTGTTTTTAATGAAGTACTCATCTGACACTGAGCAGAGATGTCTACCTCCCACAGTCAATATTCACTGTCTGTTCTTCTAAAGGACACAAGAAAATACCTTTCATATACAGTGCTGTTTTTATACTTTCCATGCCAATATACAGATTATTTATTCTTAGCTATATTTCTAATTCATACCTAGCTTTGTGGAAGATCAAAATGGTATATCAAGTTTTCTCAACATTTACAACCTGCTTCCACAAATTTCTCATGTTTGTGCCAGGCTGCATGCATGCAGAGTTCCCCTAGGTTCATTACAAGTTTATGTAATCATAGAAAATACAAGGCAATGGAGTCACATGACTATTCATACCTTGCCAATACCCACCTTCACGCTGTAACCCCCTTCATCAAGAAAGGCAATGCAAATCAGCCAGGGAGTAAATGTATGGGTACACATCCAATCAGCCTGGTTTAATGTGAAATATGCTGGGGGAGTCACAGTGTTTAACTTGCAGGGGGCATTTGCTTCAGAGGTGGTGGGGTAGGTATTAATGTTATGTCTCCACTGTATTTTATTTATGTGCTAGTAGTAGTAACCTAAATATTTAGTTCTGGTATCAGTGGAGCTATATGGCTTGCAAAGATACAGGAGACCAATGAGGATGAAGTCCCTAATGGACCAGAACAAAAGCCATAGATCACCCTTCAAGACCTTATAATAAACCAAGTTAAAGTAATAGTGGTTCAAGCCTTTCTTGGGACTTTAGGTCAACAATCTTCTTCATTAGGAAACTCAGGCCTTTTCAGTTGCATAATAAGTCTAGAAAGGTACATCCCAAAATGAGTACTGTACACAATAATTGGTCTAATTAGGTCTCCATACAGAAGCATGATCATTTTGTTTAACCTGGCCGATATGATGAGAGATAACGGGTATGCTAAACATAAATATTTTCTGACTACTGCTGCTACACACTGGTTAAGAACAAATGAACCCACATTGTAAAATGACTGACTACATTATCATTCTGGAGTGGGGTACTGTCTGTGTTGTATTATACATTGAGGTAGAGAGTTGTTTTCCAAATGTGACAATACACTTTTTCACATTTAATTTTAGCCCTTTTTCTCTACACCACTTGTTTATGAGGGTTACTTCCTGCTATAATGTATGAATATTGCAGGGAGATTTGATGATAATGCCCACCCTTGCAGTCATCTGCAAACTTAGTTAATCAAAGACCCTGATTCCAAGTCTGGACATCATAGAAGTACATGACAAAAAAGGAGAGGTCCCAGTACTGAGTCCTGGGGCATACTACTAGCTACCTTCATACCTTCTGAAGAGGTGTCTGCCAGCTTAACTATATCGGTTCAGCCTTTTAGCCATCTACTTCAACGTGTGTGTGTCTGCTTTTAAAGCACTATTTTTACTCAAAATGTCAGCGTGAGGCATAGCAATGAAGACTTTAGCCAGATCCAAATAAGCTATGTGAACAGAATGACTGCTCTCTACAGCCTGCTTGACTTTCTCAAAGAAGTTAACTAAATTGAGTAGCTAAGATCTCCCTTTGACAAAGCCAAACTGAAGTGACTAAGTTTTTGATATTATAGTTTGTGAGCTCAGATATGATGCATTCCACAGCTCTGCAAATAAGACTAATCAGGATAATAGGTGTATAATTGGGCTGCCCTTATCTGAGGGCCTTACCACTGATGTTTGGCACAGTTCCGAGACAAATCCTACAGCTAAGCTCCTGTTAAGCAGTTTAAGAAGGGGCATTATTCATTGGCCTCTAGATAAATTATCAGACCCATGGAAGTAACATTTTTTGATTTAGGGAGTACCTTCAAAACATACTGTTTTGTGATATTAGAAGGTGTATGAGATTTGGGAATGTGTGGAATTAAAATAGTTATTTCAGGAGTAAAGTTTAAATTAAATTTGTCTGCTAGAGTATTTGCTGTGTCTATTGGGTCTGAGTGGGTGATGCCATTTTGGAAAGGTTTAGAACACTATTTGGTGTTATTTCTTAATTTTCTAATGTAACAAAAGGACAACTCATAATTGTACTTTGCTTCAGAAAGTTGTTTAAGTTCATTATTTATAATATTAGCCTTGGTAGTAGTATTTAGTTCCTTGCTGTTATTCCTGATGCAGTCTTTAATGTGAGCAAGTTTAGATCTGTTGTATGAATTAATAAGTTTTTTCCACTTGCTATAGAGTATACTGACAGGATGGTTTGTTTTCAAACTTATTATATTTGGCTGTAATAGGAACAATCTAGCCCAGGCAACTTATGGGAATAGAAGTCATTTGCATAAATAAGTACAGCTGTGTCAGTGTCATGTCTGCTGATGTTGCAAGTGAATTTGGATAGCTTATCATACAGCATTTGAAATCCAAGAATTCAGAATTATTGACCGCAACTGTTTTAGAGAGTTTGAAAGAGAAGATTACAAGTTTATGGTCAAACTTCTGCCTGGGATGGAGAAAATAGAAGGGTAGCACATGTAATGACTATATTAGTTAGGACCAGGTAAAGAATGTTATGTCTTCTACTTCGTTGGTTAACGATCTGTTACAGAGAACTTTTATTTGGTAAATCTAAAAATCTCAGGGCATAGCCACCTTTGGAGGTATAGGTGCTGCAGTTTACTAATGGGTAACTGAAATTTCCGATGATAAATTTGTTTTGGTTACAAATCCTCAAATGCACTGAGCTATTTTATGTTGTCACTAGTGGACATGGTGGGGGCTCTGCATCAGGTTATAAGTAGATAGTTTATCTTCTGCAGGGTAAACTGGAGTTCAGTGAGTTCACTTTGTGGATCTCCAGGAATCCATCTAGAGGTGACATTGTCCTTGACAAATATGGAAATGCAAACACAGTTTCTATCAGGAATGAATTCCTGTGAAGGTAAGAAGAAGGGACAAGCTGCATCAAAACAGACAATTTCCAAATGGTTGTGTAAGGCTTCATCTATGGCTTTTTGGAAAGGGTCTAGAAGCATTTGTTTGCCAAGGGTAAAACAACCAGCCAGCTTCAAAAGCTTTAGGGGACCTTCCATGCACTCAAACTGTAAAGCAGCTCTAGAATGAGCTGACTGAAACACAAGATGGGGTGCAAAGCCTTTCGGAGCCCATCAGGCAGCAGAGAGAGGGAGGCTTACCCCTGAAATGCCAATTCTAGGAATAACAAAACACAAATGTCAACAGCCTGGCATAAAAAAAAAAAAAAAAACATATCAAAACATAAAGGGTGTGGAGGGACAGAGCAGCTACTGCAGCAGCGATCACTCAAACAGCTACTGTTAAGGTAAGTTCAACTTCCGGAACTATGCTATGTTCTTCATATTGATCACTGCTGCAGTAGCTTAGCTGTGTTTAATCTACCCATATGGCTAACTATATTTGTGAGGAGGAAAGTGAAGGGACCAGGAGTCCCTAGAAAATGGTCAAAACAAAGCATGATCTAGACATAGAGAAGGAATCAAGCTTATAGTACTTTGTAAAAGGATGTACAGAAGATCAAGTAGCAGCTTCTAGAATACTTCTAGAATGCAAGCCTTTCCAAAAAGTCACAGATGAAGCCAAGGCCCTGAAACAATGGGCCTTAACGGTGACTGAAATAGATTTGTCATGGTGAATATAACAAAAGGTAACAGCCTTAAACAACCATTTGGAAACAATCTGTTTTGACACAGGCTGCCCCTTCTTATCTTCACAAGAAGTCAACAATTGTTGCAAAAATCTGAAAGATTTAGTTATGTCAAGGTAGTACATGAGTTGTCTGTGGACATCCAAGGTATAGAGTATCCTTTCTCCTTCATTTTTAGGTTCAGGAAAGAAAATGGGGAATAGATAGTTTGGCTTAAAGTAAACCAAATACCACTTTAGGCACAAAGGAAGGATTAGTTTTCAAAGAAACCCCGTCTCTATGGAAAATGAGGTAGGGCTGATGCATCATAAGAGCCTGCAGCTCAGACACCCCTTCTTGTAGAGGTCAGAGCAATCAGTAAAACTGTTTCCCATGTTAAGAACCTCAAGTTAGCCAGATTATCTGGTTCAAATGGAGCAAGTGCTAGCTTCTCTCACACAAAATTAAGATCCTAAGGAAAGGCCACTTACAAAACCACTTTCAAGAACATTTTGACATGTGAATGCCTTGAAAAAGGGGCAGACATGATGAAATGGCCGATAGATGAACCTTGACAGAGAAATAAGAAAGGCCATAGTAGAGTAATTCATGCAAATACTGTAAAACCAGAGAATATTAGCCCTGAATGGGTGCTGGTTATGTGGTTGGCACCAACTAGAAAACCTTTTCCATTTGCTAACAAATGATTTTCTAGTAGCAGGTGTTCCTGCCTCCATTTCTACCTGCTGCACATCCTCAGAAAATAGGTGCCTAAAGGGAATTAAAAGAAGACAACGTAACAGGTTGGAAGTAACATCATTTTGAATTTGGGCATTATCACAAACAGATTTAGGAAAAAAAAAGATGCAGAAATGGTCTCCAATCATTTTCTTTCTTTGGCATTAGGAACAACCTTGAATAAAACCCCTTCCCCACTTAGGAAGGAGGAATTAGTTCTGTAACTCCTTTGGACAGCATGTGATGAAGAACAAGTGGAAACAAAACAGTCTGATCTGCAGGATGAGGAATGACCCCTGGAAAGGAGGAGTTTCTTCCCACTTCCATCTGTAATCTAATGAATGATTTTCAGAACCCACTTGTCTAAAACAATCTGTTGCCAAAGAAAAAAATGAAGATTCAGACTTTCTAGAAGAGAAAAAGGGGCAGGGTGGGAGGGGGTCACAAGGCGTCTTGATTAGTCATTCAGACTTGTTGGAGTGATCTTGGTTTTGGGAAGTTTGAGACTTCTGTTTGGTACCTTCTCACTACTTCTTGAATGTTTGTTTACCTGAATTCTGTTGAGACTATATATTCTTTTTACCAAAACTGGATGAAAAAGAAAATCCATTGGACAATGGACAATCTGAAAAAAAGGGCGGCAGAAATATTGAAGATTTCCAGATCAGCTTGTCTTTCATCACACTCTTTGATCACCTTTGCAGCAGAAATCTCCATCTAAGGGAGAATTTAAAATCTCATTTTTAAATCATTTGGGAGGTTCTGAGAATGCAGCCATGCAAAGCTCCTTGCAAAGGTACCACTGGCCATAGTCCTGGAAGAAGTATCAACAGAATTATACACACACTGCAAATAATAAGTATTGACTTATGCAGTAGAAGAAACTAAGTTATTTAAAGCAATTTTTCTTCAGAAGACGAAACTGTAGATAAAACATTCTCAGACTTTCACAACTTGCCACAACAAGATTTAACACATAAGCCTGACAGTTTAAAATTCTGAAAACCAAAGTTGCAGAAGTATACACTTTTTTCCCATGCCTGCCAATGTCCCCATCCCTATTAAAAAGACTAGGACTGGAATTAACTAAGTGCTTAGCAGCAGTGGAGTCCACTACAGCTATAGCTGCTAGGTCAGGTTTGACAATAGTATGTAATAAATTAAAAGACTGAGGAACTTTATACATCTTATCTACCTTTTTAGGGAACTGTGGCTGACTATCAAGAAAACTGCAGACAGTAAGGCACATACCCTCTAAAACAAACAGGACAGGAGGAATATGTGGAAGTTCTGGAAAATCCTTCTACAACAACTCACAGTATTTTCTGAGGGACAGAGAAACCTCAGTGTCCTCCCACTCTAAACACTGGGACATTCTAGCAATGCACAGAGAAAGATAAACCCCCAGAGGAAGAATGAGAAACTGAACTCTCTTCTGAATCAGAATTAGAAATCTGGGGACAAAACCCTGAATCAATCCCTGCATCTTCCTGTTCAGATTCCGAATCTTGAATCCGCACAGGAAAAGAGGCATCCTTCTTTCATTTATCAGAAACTACCCTACAAGAAGAATCGATTGCCTAAATGAAACCATGAGCTAGTCCCAGTAAACTACACCTATCTAAACAAATTTGAGGTGGATTAGATACGTTTGGTTTTCTATTTGTTTTTGACTGCCTGGATGATAAGGTCTTAATTCTTTTTAGGCACCTGTTTACTGAGGACACACAGCAGGTAGTAATGGGGGCAAGAAAGCCTGCTACTAGAAAAAGATGTCCTGCTAAAGACATGACAGAAAGCTTCCAAAGCTTCAGGGCACATTCCTTGTGCCCAAACTATCAAGCAGCTTGAGCTGACCTGACTAAAAGACACTTATGTTCCCATTTACCTGTTTCTTCCCCATCACACTTCCAACATTAACAATAGCAAACAGCAGTCCAAAGAATTAGAGTCAATAAATCATTTTATGCCATGCTAAAGGATACTGAGAAAGTATTCACTGCTTTTGGCTGCCTTACATTACTGCTCTGAGAAACCTGAACAGCAGTCACTCTTGCTCCTACTGGCTTTTCAGTATGATTACCGCCCAGAAGTAGTGAGTATTTTTACACTTTTCACATATGTCTCCTGCCAGCAGAAAGAGGAAGGATGAGCCCTGAAATGCCAAGGCTAGGAATAACAGAAAATAAATGTCCACACCCTGGCATAAAAAATGCACCCAAAAATAGGGGGTGGAGTGGAGGGAGAGCAGCTACTTCGGCAGTGATCATTGGAACATCTACTGTTATGCTAAGTTTAATTTACACAACTGTAGTATATTCATCATATTGATCATTGCTGCAGTAGCCCTAGCTAAGTGGGTAAAGAACTATAGCTAACTACATTTGGGGGGTGAAAGAAGAAGGGTCCAGAAGCCCCTAGAGAATGGTCCTAGTAAAGCATGATCTAGACCTTGAGAAGGAGCCAAGAATCCAACTCTTTCCAAGGGACAATTTAAAAGCCTCATCCATATCCTTGGTTGCCCCAAGTATTGTCTAGTTAAGTGACTTACTCAAGTTCACATAGTAGACAAAGAGGGGTAAGGGGAATTAAATCCTGTACCACAGGAACTACAGCTCACAGAATTAGCCCTCTGCATTAACTGCCAGATGCTGTACTAGAATATATTAGTTTGCAGAGTAGACTAAAGCTGGGATTGTACATAATAAAAAAGCACATATACAGCACCCAGTGCAATGAACTGTTTATAATAAAAATGTCAGACATGCAGAGTTTAATCCAGGAAACCAGGCATTTATATTAGCATGCTTAACAAAGTTCAGACTTGTGGTGCTTACAAATGTTCAATATTCCAGGCACATATTTTCATCTTGCCTTATATAAGTCCTTACCTCAAACTATGGCACAGCCATCTAATAAGTCTCTCATAGGTTCATAGGGAAGTACTAGGCTAACTGTCCTTGTGGGTCATTTTCAGCCTAGCTAATTTCCCCTTTTGTGCTCAAAATAACCTATTCTATTTGGTTATAGATTGACCTTACCCATCCCATACTCAGTAATTATATATCCCCCATAATGAGAAAAACTGGAATCATATCATAGATAATTTAAGGGGAGCCATACAAGGGATAACGCATTTAGGAGCTGCATCTGTCCAGTAGTTGTACAGGGGCAGTCCTGGGGTAAATGCTCTTATTCCATACATAGATCTAAGTTGCTCTCTTCAAGATTACCTCACATATAATGTGTCAAATTAACATTTAACACCAAATGGAAGGAAAAAGTGCTCAAAACGAAGTAACCAATAAAATAAATGAGCACTTCAGGAAGCAATACCCAGTAGGCAGACTAAAATCTGTTAAATAAACACTCCAAGATAAAAAAATCCACAGCAACAGTACACACAAATGCTGAACAAGTTAAAATGCATTTTCATCAAAATAACTACTTCATCAGATGATTGCATACCTCAACTCCAACCTTATTCATACTGCCAAAAATTTAATACCAATCAGTCAGATGCTAATAGATTCAAAATGTACAAAATATACAACCTTCTTCCTTAGGAATATTATTTTCTGTGTTTAAAAACTGTGAATAAAATTAAAAATACATAAAAAAAATGAATTGTTGGAAGCATAAATAAGGTTGGAGTTAAGAGGTATGCGTTCATCTGATGAAGTTGTTATTCCGATGAAAACACATTTTAACTTGTTGGGCATTTGTGTGTACTGTTGCTTTGGATCGTTTTATTTTGGAGTGTTTATTAAACAGATTTTATTCTGCCTACTGGGTGTTGCTTCCTTAAATTAACATTTGGTAATTTTACTATTTCTAAGAAACAGGGTTACAAAAATATGATAAAAACATGGAACGAAAAATAAGTAAAACTGCACTGCTTTGTTTTGATTCTTTTGCCTATACTTCAAGCATACCACTATAAAATGTAGTGTTTAATACATACTGCTTTGACAAATGCTCTTTATGTAAAATGGAAATTCTGTACCCAAATGTTTTGCAGGTATTCTTACTGTGTTTTACATTCATAGGCTCATACTAGGCTATCTGCCCTAGGGCATTTATAAACCTAGCCAGAGTGTGTTTGGCTTTCGCCACCCATTTTAAATTAATTTTGCTATGCCCTTTTTCGAGGTTAGTATACTGTGCCTCTGTCTAACATTGACACAGAAGTGATACCCGGGGTAAACCTACGATCCCCCATCCACTTATCAAGATTCCTCTTGAAGAGAGTCAATGAGGGACTCTGCCTAACCTGGACTGGGATTTTATTCCAGAGTGAAGGGAGCCTCTGGGTTATGAATCTGTCCCTCCATCATGTCCTATTTATTTCAGTGCTGAGGTTCAAGTCTCTCGAGCGCATAGCTCGATGGGATTTGGATTTTCTGAGGTGCAGCATGTCCATTAATTCCGGGTTGGACATGGCTTTATATGTCAGGCACAGATCGCCTCTGAGCAGGCGGTATATGCCACTGAGTAGAGCTGGAGTTTCTTTAACCGGGCAGCATATGATATCTGTTTGAGCCCTTTGATCCTCTTGGTGAGGTACTTTTGGGGTCTTTCCAGTTGCTGCAGGTGTCTGGTAAGGTACATCCCAAAAGGGGCATTGTACTCAATTATGGGCCTGATGAGTAAAGAGGCACGATGATCTCCCCTGATCTAGATGTGAATCCCTTCATGATTAGGTGGGCTATATAAAATGTTTTTCTAACCACTTTGACCATGTGGTTGTCAAATGAGATATTGCTATCAACTTGGGTCCCCAGGTCCCTAATTACTTCTTCTGTACTTAATGGATTACCACCTATGTGGTAATTTGTGAGTACTTTGTTTTTGCCAAAGGGGATGACTATACACTTTTTGGCGTTTAGCTTGAGGCCATGGCTCTGGCACCAGTTGTCTGTTTCTATGAGGCCCTTTTGGAGGATGCTTGTGTCGGCTGGAGAGTCGATTATAGAGCCCAGTTTGCAGTCATCTGCGAACTTGGTCAGCCACAGCTCTTCCGTGTTGGCCTGTACCTCCGAGAAATATATACCAAACAGGACAGGTCCCAGGACTGAGCCTTGTGGGACGCCACTTGTAACTGGTTTGGAGTCTGACATGGCTCCAGCAATTCTAACCATGTGAGTTCTGTCCTTGAGCCAGTCTGCAACCCATCTAGTGACATAGGGGTTTATATTTAAGCTGGTGAGCTTATCTATAATGCCCGAGTGGGGTATTGTATCGAAGGCTTTTGCTAGGTCCAGGTAGGCTGTGTGGATCACCTTCCCCTCGTCAATGGCCTTAGTGATTGTTTCAAAGAAATCGACCAGGTTTAAAAGGCAGGATCTGCCCTTAACAAAGCCGAACTGGGTAGGATCCAGCGTCTGTAGGTCCCCAATATCTTTTTTTATGAGGTCCATGATGATCCTTTCCATAGCTTTGCAGACCAAGCTAGTCAGGCTTATGGGCTGATAGTTTCCAGGATCCGTTGAGGCACCACCTTTGTGGAGAGGGACCACTGTTGCTGTACGTCTCTCTTTGGGTACATATCCTGTGGTACGGCTGAGACTGAACAGTAGTTTTACGTTTGGGTTTAGCTCTTCTTGGAGTTCATGTAGGACGCAGCCCGGGACACCGTCTGGTCCCATTGATGCTGTGTTTTTTGCTTTGGAGAGGGTGGCTCTTACCTGAGCATCTGAGATGTCAGGGGGGCAGCACTCTGCTGGGATAGATATTTGCCCTTTTGGTGGGGGGGGGGGAGTTTGCGCTGAACCTGTCAGCTAGGATGTTAGCAATGTCTGTGGGTTCGGTGTATTTTTTGTCATTTTGGACTAATTCTGAGCATATCTGGGCATTCCCACCCAGGTTCCTAACATAACTAAAGAAAGCCTTGTGATTATCCTTAGTGTCCTGTGCAATTTCTCTCTCGAAGCTGGCCTTAGTCGATTTTATGACTGCCCCTAGTTTTTTGCTAACACTGATGAGAGATGCCTTCCCTTTTTGGGATTTTGCTCTATCATGTAGTTGCTTCCTCCTTCTATTGTATAGTTTGTTTATGGCTGGGGTCCACCAGACAGGACGTCTGCCTTTGGAGGATTGGGTCTTGGTTTTATTTGGGATTGCATGATCCATGCATTCCTGAAGGTTTTCATAGAATGCGTTTATAAAGGATTCTGCGGTCTGGGCCGTATTTTCCACAGGCCCGGGGGCTTTGAAGGATTCCACCTCGGTTTTGAGGAGTGTGAAATTTGCTTTAGAGAAGTTTTTCACTGTGGTTTTCTGGGCAGGGGGTGGGGTCGGGATGCGAATACCCAGTGAGATTAGTTTATGGTCTGATCTTACCAGTGAGGGATACACTTCTGGTCTGGAGCATAGAGTCCCCATGTTGGTGATGATCAGGTCCAGTATGTTTTCCCCTCTTGTGGGAGTGGTAACAAGTTGTTCCATAGCATTTGAGTTTATAAATTCTAGGAACCTTTGAGCTAGGGTGTTGGAGCTAGAGTAATGCTCCCAGTCTATGTTTGGGTAGTTGAAGTCGCCCAATATAATGGTGTTTGGAGAGACCTTCATATTTTCCAGTGTTCTCAGGAAGGCAGAGTGGGGTTCCTGGGTTTGGGAAGGTGGTCTGTAGCAGGCTATAAACTGGAAGGCAGTTTTACCCACTGTTAGTTGCACATGGATAGTCTCTGATGCTTCGTGCTGTGCCACCAACCTGGAGGTGTGGGTATCTTTGACGAATATTGATACTCCCCCTCCTTTTCTGGTTCAGTCCAAGTTTTGGGGCCGAAAAGCATGGTATGAGGTATAACCTGGTAGTGCTGGGGTGCTCATGGGAGCCTTGAACCAGGTTTCTGTTACTGCACAGATATCAATGTTCTCCATGCTAAGGAGAGTTTCGAGTGCATGCATCTTGAGGTTTAGACTTCTGGCGTTGAGTAGCATTACTCTTAGTTTCTTATCCCTTGTGATACCTATGGAGGTGGGTTTGTCTTTTGAGCCTTGCCTAAAAAAGGCACTATGGGGGTAGCAAGAGCCTTTGCCAATATCTGAAAGCCCAGGGGTGACAGGTGCAAGCCGTCACTAGCGAAGCATCGTGGCCTGTCGAGCATGTCATCCCAGGCTGACAGGCATTGGATCCCCTTTGAATGACACCAATACTTAAGCCAATTGTTGAAACTGATCATCTTGTCTTCATATTGTGGCATCATTCTTGGTGAGGGTAAGATGCTACTCAAGGTCAGGGTCATACCGGCCTGGGCCACATGCTCAGAGAGCTCCTCTATGTCTCTTTTCATGTAGTCCAGGGAGGTACGTCTCAGGTCATTCACACCAGCATGGACAATGACTGAGTCATATTTGTACTTGCCTTGGAGTGACCTGAGTGCTTGTGTTATGTGGCGGATTCTAGCGCCCGACAGACAGCTCACCGTGACCTTCTCCTTGTTCAGCCTGGTGAGTGGGACGTCAGTGTGCCTGACGATAGAGTCACCTATTACAAGTGTATCAGGTGTGTTGTTTAGCCTTAAGGGCTGTGACTGTTCGGCACACTGGCTTTGTGAGCTATGTGTTGCACGTGTTTTGTTTTGGGGTAGCGGTTGCTTGGGTGTCTGCTTTGGTGGTCTCTGCTGCTTAGGCAGATTTTTATTTAGAGCCTCCGAGTATGTTTTTGTGTGTTTATGTGTTTGGTTTGCTGTCGTGGTAGGTCTATGTGAGACTGGAATTGTAGTGAGTGTGGTTTCCTTCTCCTCCTGACAGGTTTCGCCAGTACTGAGTTGAGAGAGCTTAGCCTCCAGTTTGGCTATATGGTTGCATCTCTCACGTGTTGGAATTTGTTGGGAGGAGAAGAGGATTGTCTGTGTACATGAGACAGTTGTAACATTGCCTCAAGATTCCCAGATTCACCAGCTGGACCGGAGAGGAGATTAACAACTGACCTTTGGACATGCTAGAATAGTATTGGGAATTCCTTTATAATTGAAAAAAAGGGCCAATGCGAAACAAGGTACTCAAGGGGAGTTTGTGAGGGTGTAGTGCTTTTCATTTTTTAGTGCTGACTTATATAATTGCTTTAGTGAGTAACTGCCAGGTAACTTAAATGCAATGTGTTACAGGCAACTTAAATGCAAAAATGACAAACAGTAACTTTCTTTCAAGTGAAACAAGGAAATAAGTACAGTAAGCAATGCAGATGTCACTAGGGATCCACAGAAGGGCTGAAAAGCCGCGTTTTATGTGTAATTAGCGTTTCAGGGAAATAACAAGCAAACAAGCATACAAACAAAGCTAGATTCAGCAGGCCTGGATCTATTCTATGCTACAGCAAACAAGGTGTACCAATTTCAGTAAGAAACAGTTCAAATATGCAAGCACTATAAGCCTTTAACCAGAAATTCCCAGCTCAGAAGGGCAGAGTCCAGCCTCTCCTCCCACAAGAGTGCAGACCACAAACCTTCTTTATGTAAAATAACTGGCCTGAAGCCCAAGTGCTTAAACCAGAACTAATACACTTTTAGAATAACAGACACTGAGCCCTCAATCTACAAATATTCAAGGTTCAAGTACACCAGTCCCAATTACTAAACTTCCTTACTACTACTAGAAAAACAGTGAACATGTTTGGATTCTAGATTATATCAACTAGTGGTAAAAGTTATGTTCAAATGTCTGTGTACTATCAGCATTTTCTTAACACCTTTACTGAATTATCACTTAAGACATAGGCAAACATACACTTACATAAAATAAGACAAGCAATATTAATATGTCCACAGTCAGTGCTGGCCTTTGGTTAACTGGTACCCTAAGCAAAAGGGCTCCACAGTGCTCCCCCACACCACTTGGTGCCCCCACCCTGGTCTACCTACACCATCCAGATTACTTTTTTCTCCCTTTTTCCTCACAGTTTGTCTTACTCTTCAGTTTTCCTGTATATATCCAACACGTTTTAAAGAAACAATTTCTTTGCTACAAAAAAGTAAACAAATAAATACTGGAAAAGTGCACCTGCTAGAGCAGCACCCTAGGCGGCCACCTAGTTGGCCTATGCCTAAGGCCAGCTATGTCCACCGTTACAAATATTATCACCGATCTAATATTACATAATTTGATCTATTCCCACCTTTCCTTAAACTCACTCCTCCTCCAAAACATTTTTCTGCATGTATTATTCCCACAATTTCCATTTTTTTCTATGTAATTTGCTCCTACCCATTTCTAAAGATCTTCCTTCCAGTTCTTTTATCTTGATTACAATATTCACTACTATAAATTCAGTTGTTTTTTTCTACTTTGATTTCCATTTTCTATCAATTGCTTTTTGGCAGCCACCAGAATTAAATGTAACTAAAGCCTTACTATTTCTAGGCAATTCAGATCCTGTATCCCAGCTCAAAAATTTATTTCCTTAGTTACACCCATTTACTCACCTAGTATTTCTGACAAAGTACTCTTCAGGAAATTGTTAAAGTCTGCCAACTCGTTACACTCCCAAAACATATATTCCCATTTACCTCTTTCTTCCCCATCACACTTCCAACATTAACAATAGCAAACAGCAGACCAAAGAATTAGAGTCTATAAATCATTTTATGCCATGCTAAAGGATACTGAGAAAGTATTCACTGCTTTTGGCTGCCTTACATTACTGCACTGGGAAACCTGAACAGCAGTCACTCTTGCTCCTACTGGCTTTTCAGTATGATTACCGCCCAGAAGTAGCGAGCATTTTTACACTTTTCACATAAGTCCACTGTTGTGGTTAAAAAAAATGATGGCATAATCCAGGTGGGAACTGGCACATTGCTGTTTCTCATACCCCTGCCTAGGGCCCAGAACTGTGCTTATACTACTGGGAGTTAGATTATTACTCTTTTCACTTCCCCTTTGCATCGCACACTGGACTAAAATGAATACTTATGTACCCTCAACCCCCTCCCAGTCTAATCATCCGGTTCCCCAAAACTGCATTCTAAGTACAATATATTCTGTGGGTGGCTAGTATATTTGGAAGAGGTGGAACATGGCTTGTCTCTCTCTAAAGATGTCAACGTACATTCTGCTGATAGAGGGAACATCACACACTTGCACTTTTACAGTCGAACTTGCACTTGGCATATCTTAGTCCCACTGTCATCTTTCCTGCTTTTCATTATGCTTCCACCCATCACTACCAAAGGGACAAAGGCTGATTTACATCTACTGGCCTGATATGTGCAACTCCCTGTCCCTACTTCACTTTCACTAGTGCATTTCTAGATGCTACTCAGGATTACATTCATTAATTCTTCAATTACCTGCTTAATCCGCAAGGCCACAAGAGAACCAGTGCCCCATCCCAGCACTTGATGAGTGCAAGGCACAGAACAGGATGCCAATCCATTGCAGGATGCACATGTACTCGTATACACACACACACACACACACACACACACACACACCCCTGGAGCAACTTAGATGATTACCAATTCATTTATGGCCCATCTTTGGGATATGGGAGGAAATCAGAGAACCCAGAAGATTGTGCGTCACTGACAAAGGAAGGAGGTACAGATTCCATGTAGTACGCACCCCAACTATGAACTAAACTGTAGAACCAAGTAGTGTGAGTCAGCTCTGTTAAGCACTGCATCACTGTGCTACCTACTCAGGTTTATAAGCGAGTAAAAAATAATCTGCTCTGTTCAGCATCTCTGCAGTCATATGACACCATGATGAACTCTTGTTGTATAAAATTATCACTTCATCCATCCTTCGTACAAGTGACTATCTGTAGCTGTGACAATGCCAAGGAACATTATCAAATTCAATTTCAGTTTACCCCACTAGTCCATCCCTGACCTCGGCTTTAAATCTGCAGTGTCATATTTGTATTCATACTGGGTAACTGGGTTAGCCTATATCACAAGATAAACGTCTCAATGCATGAAATGAGGAAAGCACAAACAGGCTTTCACAACAGTGCACCTTTTGGTATTCTAAACTGAACACACAATATGCTTTTTAAGTGGGTTAGCCTACTAACTTCTTTAGACATTATTTGAGCTGAAAACAACATTACAAGGTTTCACAAAATCTTGAAAAGTTGTACAAATGTCAGAATCATAGTGATGCACATTTTAAATTATAAAATAACTACAGAGAAATTCATAAATAGCAAACATGCTCAAGTGGAACAAATAAAATTATGAGCAAATAGTATTTGTGATAAAATTACAAATTTCAAATATAAATTAAGAACACATGAATTCAGGAACTAGCAAAACATATATGTGTGAAGTTCAAGGAAACTGCAATACATTCATACAGAAAACATGTATCATAGCATGGTATCATTTAGGTACAGTAATTATCTTTCATTAGTCATCATTTCTCAAATGCACCCTCCATTACCTTGAGTTTGATGATGAAAGAATAATAAAGTATTGTAGTGCTTCCAGATTACAAAAATGTAAATGCATCCCTGGTCAGCCTCAGCAATAAACTGAGATCCCTCATAAAATCCTCCAAAGTGAACTATGAAAACAAGATTGCCACTGACTCAAAGGACAACCACAAAACATTCTGTAGCTATATCAAGAATCTCAATGGCAACACCCAGATCTGCTCTGAGTTACAGCACAGTGGCACAAAAATCACGGAACCAACTGATATCTCCAACATCCTAGCTGATGGGTTAAGTGCCAACTTTACCCCCCCACCTCCTAAAGGGCCCATATCCATACCGGATGAATGTAGTGCCACTGCAATCACAAGTGAACAGGTGAAAACTGCACTATCGAAAGCTAAAAACACAGCATCCATGGGACCGGACAATATCCCTGGCATTCTACACGAACTTCAAAATGAACTAGCCCCCCAGCTAAGCACCATGTTCAATCATAGCCTCTCGACAGGCTTTGTACCCACTGAATGGTGCATAGCAACAGTTGTAACACTCCACAAAGGGGGAGCCACCACGGACCCCAGGAACTATTGCTCTATTAGCCTGACGAGCCTGGTCTACAAGGCCATGGAATGTATCATCATGGAACTCAAACAAGGATATTAGTAACCTCCAAACTCTGGACCCCATCCAGTTCGGGTTTGTGAATGGCAGATCATGTCTCCTGAACCTGATCAACTTCTTTGAAACAGTCACTAAAGCCGTGGATGAGGGTAAGGCAGTTCACACAGCCTATCTCGACCTTGCCAAGGCTTTTGACACCATCCTCCACTCTGGTATCACAGATCTTCTTCTTCTTCTTTCGGCTTTTTCCCAGTTAGGGGTCGCCACAGCGGATCACCTGTCCTCTCATGATTTGCAGTGGAGTTTTACGGTGTCGAGTTGCCAGCCCGGTGCCCAACGTTCCACAGAAGGCACACACACGCACACACTCACACCTAGGGCCAATTTAGAGTGTCCAATCCACCTACAGCATGTCTTTGGGATTTGGGAGGAAACCGGAGCACCTGGAGGACACTCACACGAGCACAGGAAGGACATGCAGACTCTGCATAGAAAGCACCCCAGCCCAGCATCGTACCGGAGAACCTCTTGCTGTGAGGTGGCAATGCTAATCACTGCACCACCGTGGCATTGGGTATAAATCCATACATCGCAAGATGAGCTGCCAACTGACTCACTGACAGAATCCACATTGTAAAAGTTGTGGACTTCAAATCTGACTCCAAACCTGTGACAATTGGAGTACCACAGGGTTCAGTCTTGGGTCCCCTCCTGTTTGGGATCTACTTCTCTGAAGTACAGGCTAACACAGAGGGCCTCTGGCTGACAAAGTTAGCAGATGACTGCAAACTGGGTGCCACAGTCAAGTCCCCAAACGACGTGGACATCCTGCAAAAGGGCCTCATTTAGACTTATGCTTGGTGTCTCAGCCATGGGCTCAAGCTCAACGCCAAAAAAAGTGCATTGTCATCCCCTTTGGTAAAACCCTGTACCCATGAGCTACCACATAGGCGGCAGCCCACTTAACGCCGAAGACGTGATAAGAGACCTCGGGACTCTAGTGGACAGTAGCCTCTCCTTTGATAATCACATCACCACAGTAGTCAGGAAATCCTTCTACGTGGCACACCTCATCATAAAAGGGTTCTCATCCAGGAAAAAAGAGGTCATTGTCCCCCTCTTCTTGGCTCT
The DNA here is from genome assembly GCF_019279795.1 of Protopterus annectens. Taxonomy (NCBI): domain Eukaryota; kingdom Metazoa; phylum Chordata; order Ceratodontiformes; family Protopteridae; genus Protopterus; species Protopterus annectens. The sequence goes on from NC_056749.1 coordinate 568,745,744, forward strand.
CATCAGACCCATTATAGAGTACAATGCCCCATTTGGAATGTACCTTACAAGGCATCTGCAACAGCTGGAAAGGCCACAAAAATACCTCACAAAGAGGATTATAGGATTCAAACAGTTACCCTAAGCTGACCGCCTCAAAAAACTCCGGCTTTACTCTGTAGCATATCGCCTACTCTGAGGTGATTTCTGCCTAACATACAAAGCTATGTCAAACCCAGAGCTGTTGGACATGCTACACCTAAAGAAATCCCAATTCCTTAGAGCCACACGCTCGAGACCTAAACCTCGTCACCACATTTAACAGAACATGCTGGAGGGATAGATTCCTGTCCCAGAGACTTTCCATACTCTGGAACAAGCTACCTATCTATGTCAAGCAGAGTTCTTCACTAGCACTCTTCAAGAAAAATCTTGATGAGTGGATGGGTAATGGAATATTCACCCTGGGAATCACTTTGGTGGCCCTGCTAGACAGGGGTACGGGTAAATAGCATCCTTGGGTGGCAAAAGCCAGGGAACCTTGTTGGCTAGGCTTACATAGGCCCTAGGGCCTATAACCTGCCTATGATTGTGGATAAAGTTTGATTTTCTTAGCTTCCTACTGAGAAGTTTTACCTCACATTAAGCAGCTGCAGACTGATGTGCATACAGTTTATTAGTACATTATCCATACACCTGTATACATCATACATTAATGAATGGCTTTTCATTACCTTCTCGATGGGCATGTTGATACATGTCCCCATGTTGCTAAGGATCAAGTTCAAGGTATATAACACAAGATGTTTGCATTATACCAAGGTGATCTTGATGTGTATTTAATACTATTCTGTTAAGTTTATGATCTGAGACTATACCGAAGTGTAGAAATAATGACATTATGTGCTAGTTGAAAATATAAATCTAGAAAAATTGGTTATCGATCGGAATACACAGCAGTTGCATAACTGATCATTTTTAAAGAAAAATATAGTAGAGTTCTCATAGATTAGCTAGGTTTGCCCTCAAGTTATAAAGTATTGAGCAGGCAAGGAGAACCCAGTTATTAACGGTTGAAGAAACCTGCCTGAACTCTATGCATTATTGTCTCTGAAATAAAATTTCAAATGACTACTACCTCTACTCAGGAAACAAAACAATGGTATATATCACCTAAAACCACTCTCACTCCTAAATGTGCTCACCCTGTCCTTGCATACCATGCCACATTATGTCTCACGGTTCCAACAAATTGTTTACCATAGGCTGCCCTCAACCTCTAATACCCCCCCCCAAAAAAAAAATGCCCTGAGTATTAGAATGCATTTTTTTTGGACATAACTGGTCTAACCCAGAAGTGTCTACTGGAATGCAGTGGCAAGATTCTAGAATATCAGTCCGTACTCTGAGTGCACAGACAAGTAGTCTCCAACCCTCAACTAGAAATAAATATTTAGAGATTCCTAAACTGCTCTGATAAAGCCTCAGACTCCTCCAGGGAATCTGGCTAGTACAGTGATTGGAAATCATAATGTAATGTTTGGAGTGTAAAGTAAGAAGTTTGTAACATTAGCCAAAATACAGAGCTACTAGTAGTTATACTGAGATTCTGCAAGGATCCCAAAAAAGATTTCTGCTAATACACCCTAAGATGACTGGAGTCAGCTGGGAGCGTAGTGCCGGGTCTGCAGCATGAGGTAATAAGGCCCTAACTATCACCTAGACCCAGGACAGATTGTTTGTTTGCTTGTCTGGTTGTTTACTTATTTACATTTGATGACGGAAAATGTCCATCTGGGATAAGAGTGCCTCTTTTCAGTACAGACCCAGTGAGAATGTCTGCAAGTATCATATTTATTATATAGCTACATTTTTTTTGAAAAAAGAAATAGAAATAATATATAACTAAAAAAATACTTTACAAACAATAATGAAAAAATACTTTACAAATGATACATTGCAAAAGGGACAAAACAAATAACACCGTCAAGTTACATCACAAAAAGAAGAAAATACGAATGTTATGCAACAAATTTTGCTAAAACACAGATGTCTAAATTAACAATTACAGCATTTGCTTATGATGCAAGCTTCTGTGAGAAATGATGATGAAGACTTTGTTACAGACGGAAACAGTTCGCAATGTAAGGCATTTTGTGGTGGTACAGAGGGAATTAAGTATGTTAGGAAGGTAGTACAAAGGTTAGTAGTGAAGACAGTCTATTTTTGAAAAAGGATGTTAGGAAAGAGTATGGTGACAACTGGTGCAATGTTATAATGAAAAATTAGCTAATGACTGAGAAAGGGTAGACGTAAATGCAAGAAAAATGAAATATTACACTTTGGTTAGAGTGAAAAGTTTTGTTTTTGAATAGATCCATTTGGGTTAAATTTTTATTAGATATGTACCCTGTATATTTACTATTAAAGATGGCACGGACAAATCATTATTCAATGCAATGATCTGTTAAGTAGATGATCCTTTAGGTTACTGACAAGAGTGTTGCAGAAGCTGTCACAGAGGGTGTGAGTGGACAGGCAACCTTGTTTGCCCTCCTTGGAGACAGAAAGCAGTCCATTCCACAATGCTGGTGCATTCCTGCAGAGACCAGGATGTCTGCAATAGAAGCACATGACTGAACCATATGGAAGGCACTGCAATGCTACTCTTTGAACTACACGTGCAGCTGGCATATATAGAAATATACAAGCATCAGTGAGTCTGGTACTATAGTCACTGCCTTGGCACCATGGACTGCAGGCTACTGAGGGTAGCAGCCAGACAGCACACCAAAGATGATGCGACACCAAGGAGTTAACAAATCCTCCCTACCAGCCAACATTAGTGAAAGATCTGTAATCCTAGTCACCATGGGGCTGGCACCAATCTGGGAGGGTAAACCAGAAACTTCACCCCGAGGGGACATGCAATTACCTCAGGTAGGCTCATGGTCAGAGTGCTATAAAGGAAGAAAATATTACCAAATAAAAGTCAGCCGGTAGCTTGAATCAAATATTGTTCCAAAACATATTAATACATATTACCCGAACAATGTCAAATACTTTCCAGCTTCTTCAAACAGTATATGACTTTACAAGGACAAGTCTGTCTACTCCCACTCTCTGTTAGTCAAATCTACATCTCCAGCTTGAATTCCAGCTCATGCAACCACAGTTGACAAAGTTTAGAAATTACTATAACCTATAAAACTAGGATCTCTACATGCTCTGAAACGCTGTGGTTTATTTTGCCACCAAGGATTCCAAACATGCACTTTTGGATATGATGCTGGTAAAGACAAAAGTGATGATAATTCCCCCTCCAAAAAGGCAATGAGGAGGATTCATTGGAAAATTATGTCCTTATTTATTTGTTTTTGCTATACCAGAAAACTCTTGTTAAAATATGTTCAAAACTGTATGCCTCTGCATAACTCACTGTTCCTGTTTTAGCATGACTATGAAACTGTAGTGCACCACCCTGACTAATAATCAAAAATGAACCACAAATGAAGGCGACAGGACTATATACAGGTCTCCTTATTACAGTCTTGTTTGTGAACATAATTAATATGTCTCAAGGTCAAGTGCACCTTCCTGCTAAGGCAAGGATATCAAAGTCAGCCATTCCTTCTTGTCCTGGGGGAGGGTAGTAACTGTACTGGAAAATTACTAATTCTCCTTATTTAAAATTAACTACAGCTGACATTTCCCAGAGTTTGGTACTGTATCCAAAAGTGTTCCCATTTTTACCAGTGGACATCCAGGTACCCAAAGAAACTCAGCACTTCAGACTTTTGTTGTAGCAACTGTTGTCCTGGCCTTAACTTCTAACTGGCTTACAGATTTAAGGAGCTGGAAAGCAGATCCAACAACAACATGATAGCACTAAACTCCAAAAATATGTTATTTAGAAGTAAGAAAGGTTAACTTTTGGCCTTGAAATAAAAACTAACAAGGTCCTAGACCTCAACATATCTAAAGTTCATATATGCAGGTAAGATCATTTAACAGTTGATTGTTGATAAATATTAATGTATTTAAAGTTTTTTAGGATTATAACTACAAATATTGGTCTATTTACAGGCTCAAGCATGTCCCCTACCTGGCAGACAAGAATGAGGAAGCATGGACAACTACTTTATCTAGACTCTACTTATGGGCACTTAAGCCTACTCTAAATGTTATTCATTCACAAGGCCTCTAACAAACCAGCAATAAGTACAAGCACATATGTGCAGAATCTGCGTAATAGGACTTTACCAACTGAAACTGCAAATGTTCATTTGTTTTTGTGACATAAAACAAAACTAATTATTTTTGCATGATCTTTTGCAAGTCCGCATTACTGCATACATGCACAATCCCAACAGTCTATCGTCTCATAATTCCTACAATCCAGAAAACAGTTGATTCAAGACCTAAACGCTATTCTACCCCCAATGTTTCCATGTTTCATGTTTTAGAATTCTCTAGATGCCCCATGCATTCACCACATCCACTTGGGTACTCAGATCATTTTCAGAGCTCTTCTGTCAGACTCTTGGCCCATCCTTTTAACAGAAAATCTTAAAATGTATCTTTCACTGTGGTTTGATAAGCTCCTCACTATCCTCTCCACAGTAAAATGTTAACATTTCCAGCTCCATGAAACTTTTTTTGTAAATCATCCATCAATCCTTACAAAACTCTTCCCATAGGCATCACTTCTTTACAGTACAAAAACATATGGAGTTTTCCTGTCCTCACTATTATTCCCGCTTCACATCCAGCTCTCATTATTCCCTGTTTGTTAAGAATTTCTGTATCTACATCAGGATAATGATTTATTACTTCACCGCTACTTAACAGATCTTCAGTAGGCTTCACAAAGATGCTAAGAGATTCTACAGTTCTCTCCATTTCCCCAGCTAGCTTTCTACTTTACTACTTTTTTGCCTTAACCTAGCTGCAACTGGACCTTTCTGTACCTTTCCACATATGACATATGGGCATCTTTCTTATTTTTCAGCTGGTGGGGCGCTATCATCCATGCAGTCAACTGAACTGCTTTTAGGCTGGGAATTTATAAAACGACCCATTTCTTGTGAAACTAAATCCAGCCTGTGGGGGAGCTTGTGGTAACTGCCTTTGCAAAAGAAGGGGGAACCACTGTTACCTGGGCCAAAAGAAAATCACCACCACTATCTTTGCAGAGTCCTGCAGAATCTTTAGGAAAAACCTGGTGATGAGTGTACAGACAAGCAGAAGCACTCACGTCCATAAGAATGAGAATGCATCTGTCTTCCAGGCCTGTTTGCAGAACTTTTTGAACTGACTGAATTGAAAAGAGGCAAACAGATCTATTTGAGGTGTTCCCCATGGTTAGATCAATTCCTGGAAGACCTCTAGATGCAATTTCCATTTGTGAGGGTCCATCTTGGTCTTGCTCAGCTTGTCTAGTAAAATGTTTTCCTCTGATAGAATGTACGGAAGCCTGAAGAGTCCAAAAGATCTGAGTTGCTACCTCACAGGCAATCACAGCAAGTCTGCAAAGGGCGTAAGATCTGTTATAGTCTTATTTTTTCTCAGTTGTTTATGTACCACATCACTGTGGTGTTGTTTCTGATAATTTACTGTAGTTGTGGAGACCACAAACAGTTTAAGACCTTTAAAGCATTGATTATTGCCAAAACCCCCTTGCATTTTCACCCTGCTGATACAGCTCCCCAAGCACCACCACCCACCAAAGTAACTCCCTTTTAACAAACCCTAGTACTGGAAAAAGATTAAAGGTGCTAAAGCGGAGTGCAGACTGACCTGGGCTACCACTGAATTCCTTGCATATGAAGTCTGGGTAAGGAAATCATGATAGGCATTGAGGTCATGAAACCCAGCATACTGAAAAGTTCCCTGGCAAATGCTCAAGATTGGCTGGAAAATTTCAGGAAGATTTATTTGTACTGTTTTACTATGTCCAATACAATAAAAGTATCTTCTTAGGGACAAATCCACAACACATTCCAGAAAACATAGCTAGAAAGAAGGGATGAGAGGCAATTTTTGTAAGTTCAGTTGAAACCCCAGACTAAGAATGGGTTTTGTCAGGGAATCCTGACAACAAGGAGTCGGCAAAATAAGAAATATGTGAAGGTCTTGAAGCCTGCAGCAAACAACTACTGGAGCCAGGCACCTTTTGACAACTTTGGTTCATGGGATAGAGAAAATGGTAAGCCTGTTAATATAAGTAGGCATTAAAAATCCTAAAAATCACTGAATTCTTATAAACTGGTGTGAGGTGATAAGCATCTTTCCAGTCTATTGTTACCATAAAGCTACAGGAGGGTATGAGGTCTAGCACTATTATCCAAATATCCTCTAACTTTGGTAACAAAAATATCCTTGAATAACTATCTACCTGTCTGAAGTGACACCATAAGCCAATGTCTGCTTCAAAATGAGAGGAAATAGAGACATCTGGTTTACAGGATGAGGAGGAATCCTCTGAAATGGGGGAAGGGGTTCCCATACCATTGTTAACCCTGTTGAATGATTTTCAGAACTCAGTAGTCAGAGTAATGTGATACCACTGCGGAAGACGGAGGGAAAGATTTGTGGGATTGCCAGGGTGGGGTGGAGGGGATAGTAGAGGCAAACAGTCTTTCTGACTTTTTTGGCCATCTTTGAATTTGGGAGGCTCTCTCCATTCTTCTTTTAGCTTCCTTAACTCCTTAGAACTTTGCTGAAACTGCTTCCTGGAAAATGGTGTTGAAAAGTAAGAAATGTGAGGTGACAAATCTGACTGAACCCTGGAATCAATTTTTCTCTAATCAAACCTTTTTTTATAACCTTAGCAGCAGAAAAGACAAAAAAATATCTTTTTTTTTTTTTCAAGGGAGAATCTTTTAACATCCTCTAGTAAGTTTTGGGAACACAGACATTCCAAACTTCTCAGAACTGAACAAGTAGCAGTTACTCTGGATACAGCATCAGCAGAGTCATAAAAACCTTTTAAAGAGTGTTTGGTTACCTAAGAAACAGACAGGATTAGGGAATTTAACGAAGTTTTAACCACTAAAGAAGGGAGGTTAATATTAATTTTCTCATATTCTCAAAGGAAGTTATAAAAAAATCAACACGTAAGCCTGGCAGTTTAGAATTATTAAAGTAAGCAGAAAAATAAACTTTCACCTCTAAGTTTTCAAAAGCTTCCTCATCTTTGTCAGAGGAAATTAGGTTAGCTTTCACAATAGGCCTAGCATAAGTCATCTTAGGCAAAAATTTACTTCAGGACCTGATTCAGGATTAGGAAACAAATATGTGTATGTGTTAGGTGTTTTATATAACTTATCAGACATTCTGGAGGTAGGAGGTTCAGTGCCAGATATATTGTAATCTGTTAAAAAAATCCTCTAAACAGAAGGAACGGCATATAGGTTGTGGGAAATCTAGTTAAAACTAATCATTTTACTTTTGCTGGAAAATATGAATTTGTTTTTGTCCACAATGAAATAAATCTTTCATTTAAGTTATAGAAAAAGATAATTCTTCTGGAGGAAATCAAAAGGAACATTTTCCTCAGAATCAGAATCCTTATTTTGAGTACAATTTACTGAAGGAAAAACTCTCCCTTCTCTACTCCCTTCTCTTCTGACTGGGAATCCTCGTCAGACTGAGGGGAAATGTTTTCTTTGCCTGCCAGGATTTAATATGTTAAAAGCAAATAATAATCCCTGAGCAAATCCCAGCAAGTCTTCCCAAACAACACTTAAAGATACAGGAGAAGATAAATTTTTGAGTTTCTGCTTTTTCCTTCCAGGAGATTCCCTTGGGGAAAAACAATCAATGTCAGAAGCACTAGCCCAAAATTTAGGCAGCTTATCCCAGCTAAGCAGTATAGTTTTACCCGCTCTTTCTCCCGAGACAAACAAGAATGATTCTCCCCTGCCTGGTGTGGACAGCCCTACAGCCACACAGGATTTATCTCTCTTTTATTCCTAAGTGGTTTCCCAAGGAGTTACACCTGATGGACTGAGAGCCATCACTGAGCAGTCCAAGGAATCAGGTATAGCCTCAGCAGTCACCCATCGGCAAATGAAACAGTGATGGAGCCATCCTGACAGCCAAAGACATCCAAGTGATTTTCTTCTTCCTATTGATGGGAGAAGGAGAATCGAGGAGGCAGATGCTTGCTTCTTGATTAAGCCAAGAATGAAGCCTTAAATGTGGGTAGCAGAGCCTGGATGAGTCTGTAAATCTTCTGACAGAAAGTTGATTGTCCTCAGGTAAACTTTTCAGTCCTCAAAAGTGCAATATCCTGACCCACACAAAAGTACTCTAAAGAAAAATGTGGAAAAGTTAATAAAAAGCAGATTTTATACAATGGTTTCACAAAAGCATCTGACTAGTAAAAATCTCGTTATATGTAACAGTCCATAACTTAAATCTTCCAAGCAAAACTAGATTTTTTCACAGAAAAAAATACAGTTTTCTCTAAGAAAAAAGATGAGGAGGAAGGTTTTCTGCAGAAGGGTACTTATCAGCCAGCGTTGAAAAGATTGCTAGTTGACCATCCACTCCAAGAAGCCAGCAGAGGAAGCACATTTCAGCAGCAAGAAAATTCAGAAGCTTTTGTTTTCCAACTGCTGATTTTATGTGCCTTACCCTTGAGGCACTTGGCAGTTACGGTACAGAGAAAGTGCCCTCAAGCTTGGATAAGCTATCTGGTGGCGTACCTTTCAACTTCACAACATGAATTCTGGACAAAGTCAAACATGATGGGGGGGGGACAATGGCCCAAAAATAGAGAACATTCTTTAATACTGCTCTTATGAATTTAAAAAGTTGATACACCGCGTGTTTTGCACTAGCATGCATTTTCTAAAGGGCATGAACACTGAAACTTGAATGTCAGTCATTATTTAGTAAGTTCAGTCCTAAACAATTTGCCAGAATAGGACACATTTTATAAGGAATAGCCCAAAAAATAAGAGACAAAAATCTGACCATTCTGCAAAAATCTTGACAGTTCAGAGGTATGACTGGTGGTCATATCCTGGGAAGGATATAACCCAAATAACCTCAGGCTACTACAACAGCGATCTAAATGTAGAATGTCTTCTGTTTCTTCCTCCTGTATCACTTTTAGTATGTTTCTAGCATACTCTCTTATCTCACAAACATTCTACCCTTGTCTCAATTGCATGTCACAGTTTCGGTGTTTCCCCAAATCCACTTTTCCTATTCCCTAATATTTTTCCCAAAAAACTTTTTTCATCATTTCATTTTAGGGCTGGACCAAGTTTGACCTTGTAAAAATGGCAACTTAACTGAGCTGGTCTGAAAGAGAATTTAATACATTAGATAAAACACAGACAAGAGATGGCCAAACTCGTCCAATTACACTAATGTATTTTATTAGCATTTATTTTCTGAAGGGTATGAAGTTTGAAACTCAATTACATACTTACACATTCATATGAGTATACAGGAATGAAATGCACAATTTTTGGTACTCAGACGAGTGCCCATTTCTGTGAGAGTTCTAAGTGCTGCTTCAATCCATGGGATGAGACCACCCACTAGCAAGTGCCTCAGACTCCCTTTTAACATCCTAATTAAAGAACACTACCCAGTGACAGAGTGACCTACAAGCAGCCCTAACAAAGAAGAGAATAAAGGCATCAACATCAATTAGTAGAATGTACAATAATTGGGAAAGTTTCAAACTCAATCTCCTTTTTGGATGAATGCTTGGCTGTGAATACTGAAAGGCAAAAATTGCAAATGTTGTTCAATGGTTACCAAAGTCCTGAATAGACTAAGATAAAGCAATCACTCTTAAGGAACTGCACAGCTACAGCAAAATCAGACTCTATAGTGTCCACAGAGACAGTGAAGATACAAGAGGGAATACCAGCAACAGCACACAAAAAGCAAATGTTATAAAACAATGGATGATGTGGAAAATAGGTAAAGAGAAAACAACAAAAGATGACTAGTGTTAACAGAAGGAACACAATTCAATGTCAGCAGCAAGAGCTACCCAAGGATCTGGGCCTAAACCCTCTAACCATATATGTAAATGCAGCAGCCAACTGCCTCCTGCCAATAAAATCCTAGATTTGAAATGACCAAGGCAACTTAATGTATATAACAATTAGGTAACCAACATGTAAAAATCATCACAACATCAAATAGTAAGTCCTGTGATAAGCAGACAAACAATTTACTAACAGAAGAATGCCCGGGATGGGTGGTAGGATGCACACTATGGGAAAAACGAAGAAATGAGGACATTAGAACAGAAGCCAAAATATTTCCAATTGCAGAGAAAGTCAGAGAGCAGGCTGCGGAGGTTTGGGCACAAGTGCAGGAAATCAGAACACAATCTGGTGGAGATGATTTGGGACACAGAAGAAGGAAGCAACAAGAAGCAAGGGCATCCAACAAACATGTTCAAGAAAACAGAAAAGAAAAGTAAAAAGCCCAGAATTATATTTAGAAATACAAAAATTAATTACACCAATCACATGTTAATCAGGAGTTGACACATGAGTGGCTCAGACAAGATTAATTTAACAGAGAAGATGAGAAGTTAATACTGGAAGCTCAAGATAGTGGAATACATACTAAATGGTTTACAAAATCCATACAAAAGGTAGGAAATCCAGACAAAATTAGGTATGTAGTACAGAAGTATTCACAGTTAGAAATCTTTTTTCAGGTATTGATATATTTATGGCAGAAGGTTTGTATACTGAAAGAGGCAATATTGCAAGTTTGTTACACTGGAGGTATGTAAACATTACAACACAGAGGTATCTGAGAGGCACTGGCAGCAAGTACCACACAGGATTATTGAAAATGAAGTAATGATCATGTGGGATAATCCTTACAATAAAATGGTAGAAACAAATGGACCAGATATTGTAGTTCAAGAAATACAGATAGGAACAGCACTGATTATCAATTTGCAGCACCCAGCAACTACAGCATCTTATGAACTGAAAGACATAAATTTGTAAAATACCAAGACTTGCAAGCAGATACTAGAGCAGTGTGGAATTATAGATGAATGGCTTTCCTACTTTCCAGGGATGGGCTGGCTCTCTCATCTCATGGCTTTTGCTTACTGGCAAAGCACTTTGATGCCCCCATACTGCCTTTGCTATGCAAAGTTCAGCCCAGGGAGATACCCACTTGACAAAATTCAAATTCAGACAATAAGAAGATAGCAACAATCATTGCTAACTTGAACAGCAAAATGTCAGGATTTGAGGCCTTTCTCAAGCATGAGGATATTCATATTTGTGTAGTTAAAAAAACTTGGTTGCATTGCAAAGGTAGCACTCGCTCCTTGCCAGGGTTCAGCACTGCATTCAGGTTCCCAGGGAGCTGTGGGGGCATGTATACATATGTTAGAGAACCTATTGCTTTACAGCAACTCATGCATGATAGCGTAATGGATCTTGTAGAGTTCTAGGTAGCGCTTAACAAAAGTGCATCCCATATCACTGCCATTTTTAAGTCCCCTTCAATGTCCCCATCTGAGCAAGCTGATCTATTAAGACTGAAAAGATCTGCAGCAAAATTAATACAATTATTATGTGTGACATTAACTATTCCACTGTAAAATGGTATACCTGTGCAACTATGCTCAAAGACTCCTCAATTTTGTTGATGATTCTCTTGTTTAAAGTATTCTTCTCCTCCCAAGTGTGATAATAGTCTTGAAATTGTCCTTACCAACTTCTCCCTTTTCTGTGCTACCTCTAATGTGATTACCTTCTTAGTGAAATCTAACCACTTAGCATTAACCTTCTCCCTTAAACATGCTTTGAACCGCCCAAAACAAATATCCAATTAACAGCCCTAATTGACAATTTTAAAAGGTTCTGCTTTCCAAATGACTTAGTACCTGATGTTTTTGCATACTTCTGTGAAGTTTATTCCCTTACATGGACATACACATCAAAGTCAGTTCTCATCTGCCATAAGAATAATTGCAAATTTGGAAATAATCTCATATGATTGGAACTGCCAAATAAACAAGCTCAACAACAAAAAGAAGAAATGCCAAGCTGTCTGTAACAGATCCTTACTACTCTAGAAATAAAACAGATATTAAAGTAACAAATAAAACTATTAAATGCACCATCAGTGAGTATAATGCCAGGTTTTAACTCAGGGACACTACCAACGCTTAACATGATCACATGGTCTTCTTCAGTTACACTAGGAAATTTTGACATGACAGTCATTACTGTTCCAAACTTATTTCCAATGAAGTCTCCCACTATGATCTTCAAATTACTGATAATATTTTTGCAGACAAATTCAGTGCTAATTTCATGCCCCCACCCCATATATATATATATATATATATATATATATATATATATATATATATATATATATATATATATATAAATAGATAAAGTCTACCAACTTAGCATAAGGCCATTTGTAGTCCACTGGATAGTCCAGTGGCCCTCCAGCAGAACCCCATACTATTAAAGTGTTAGTCAAAGATACATATGTCTAGAGTAATATTACCAAGTGCTTTCTATACTTGAGCATAGTGACATTTTACTCAGATGTTTGTATGAGAATTTCTCTTTTGGAAATGGTATTTTATTCTGAGTACTACAAATTAGCCATTACAGTTATTCAGCTTGTATGTTTTTTGCCATTTGGCTCAAAAAATTCTGTATCAGGGTAAATGGCTCAGTAGATGACATATACATACACATACTGGAAGTCATACGTTTACGAGTTCTGTACCCATTCCAGTTGTTTAGATTTATTTTCCAATACTGACAATATTGTGCAGCATCCTGAAGTGCCATCCTTCAGATTATATATTAAATTCAAGTTTCCTTAGGCTTGAGTTGGTGGTAGCCTAAACAATCTCCTTGTACATATCAAAAAGCATACTAGTATTAACATAATCCGTAAACATAAATGCAATAGGCAGATATTCTACTAAGTGTAAAATTCTTCATTTAGGTAAATTAAATTAGAGGTTTCCTTTCATAAGATTCCTTTCTAATTAAGGAATTTGAAGTATTAGAAGCTCTTGGTATTAGAGTGGATGAAAATTTAAGTTTTAGAATGGATTGTATTAATATAATCAAAATGCTATGTCACATTAACAACTTATACCATCTAGAAATTTTAACATTTTGGATGAAATTTCCAAATTCATAATTAGACTATAATGGAGTATAGAGTCAGCCTTTGCATTTATTTGAGAAATTATTATTATTAGACTGGCAATATATATTTTTACAAGGAAAGTGAAGGGAGTAATTAGGACTTCCAAGATGGCTGCACACTGATCAACAGCATAACTTCAGCTCTCTCAGTGTGAAAATAAAAACTGCGAAAAAGGAGTGCCATTGAATTTTTTTCAGGTAAAATTCAATTACTGGCTAGTAAGTACACTGCTTGGATGCCGGCAAAGAAGAAATTGGGAAAACTGAAAGAAAATCAACCAGAAAAGGTGTAGAGAAAGCACCAACTGGGAAGGATTTAGCAGCTGTTCAGCAAAAAGCAATTCAAACTGCAGTTTTCATGCAAGAGATGACTTCTATAATTTACAGGAAAAAATAAATCAAATGTAATCAGAGGAATTTAAAATAAATGAAACATTGAAGGTGTATATCAATTCAAAAAACAAAAGGCTGGAAAAATAGAAGCTTTAACAAGCCATTCAAATTAACTAAGAAAACTGCAAAAAATCAGAGGCTGACATTAAGAAAAACTGGCTGAATATAAAGCTTCTCAAGTAGAACTGTTTAAAAAATGTAGAGTTAGATGACTGCGTGCGTAGAGAAAACCTGAGATTTTTCCATGTACCTGAGAAAATGGAAAGAACAGACTGCATTAATTTTATGAAAGCACAAATAAGCAACTGGACTGGTAAGGCACATTGAGTGTATGCTCCAAATATGGCCATGAGAAAGCAGCCAAGACCTATATTAGTAAAGGTGCAATCATACCAACAGAATGAATTGATCCTGACAAAACTGTGGCAGAAGGGGAAAGGATTAAAACTTGGATACAGCAGAGTTTTTGTAGAAAATTATTATCTAGTGTACACCAGGCAGAGGGAGAAGGACATTTATCTCAACAATCAAAGAATGTTAAGAGACAGGTGTGAGATTCAAACTGCTCTATCCAGCTGCCTTCAAAGTGTTTTCTCCTAGATGATCAAAGTCATTTTATGACACAGAACAGACTAAGGAAGAAATAAAAGTGTGCCCCAACAAAATGTGAGTCAGCAAGCAGAAGGGAACTCTGCTTCTCATTCTTCTAATGGTAAGGTTCACAGAGAGACTTTGCCAGTGAAGCATTTTTCAATATTCCAAAGGGAAATGTGTGTGAGAGAGAAAAAGGCATAGGAGTTGACTAGAAGAATCAGAAGTACTTTGGACTTAAACCAGAGTCTGATTTTGGGAGATGGAGATTAAAAGGAAGAAGACTAGCAACTCTGAAATTAGTGAATAAATGGAAGACTATATAGACGTGTCCAACCTGTGGCCCGTGGGCCGCATGTGGCCCTCAGAGCTCTTCCATGCGGCCCTCAACCTCCAACTGCAACACTGATGTACGCATGCACCAAAACACTTTTTTTGTTTTGTGTTTTTCGCTCCCATGACCTGTAACACTAATGTTGGTGTGCGCATGTGCCAAAGCACCCTTCTAGTTTTGTTTTTGAGCCAAAAAAGGGTCAGTGTGTTTATGCCATTATTTTGCGCCGAACAATCAGTGTGTGTGTGTGTGTTCTCGCTGAAGAGGGAGTTGTGTATGGATTTGCCGCTGTTGCCTTTGAAAGGGACAGCAATTACCTGTGTTAATAGGCAAGTACAGAGTGAGTGCATGCATGAAAGCAGAATTGCGTGCGTGAAAGTAGAAGAGTGTGTGTATATGTGTGCATGACGGAGAGAGACGCATGCACAAAGAGGCTAACAATGATCAGTCTACCTACTGAACACAAACAAGTTAGCTCACAAATATATCATACATTAAGAGTACACTTTCATTAAATTGTGGCTTTCCTGACAGGGAGAGTGTTGTATTGAACATGAACTCATACCTCTTAACTCTATGGATTTTCAAAGAATGTCTGAATTTTTGCCTCATCTTCCAATTTGTGTCTTTTGCTTAGGAAATAAAAGTAGTCATCCAAGGTAATGCAGTTCCAGGGAGTAAGAATGAGACAGCAGCCTAGGGTTAACGGGTCAGTACTGGACTGACTATCTGGGACTGTAGCATATAAAGTTGTATTGTTTTTTCAGACAAACAAAAAAGCAACTAGTACTGTTTTTTTCATTGGTGGGTTCTAAGCAGTGGTAGATTGGACAACAGTAAGCATAGCTTTGGCGGATAATCAATACTGGCAAATCAAGTGGGCACAATGTCATTTTTTAAATGTTGGGGATTTTAGTGTGTATGTGTGTGCTTATGTGTTGGGACTGCTGCAATAGTAGATGTTTATTCAAGCCAGAGACTTGCGGACTGTAGAGAATATGTTTCTTTGTTTCAAAACCTAATACTTGGGTACGCATGCCAGAAGTAGATTTTTTAAGACATAGCTTCTTGCCATTTACAGTGGATGGATATTTACATTTAATGGACAATGTATTAGCGTGGGCCTGTGAGGTTCTGAAGCATGCCAATTCTGCCACTGCCAATGTCTTGTAAAGTGACCTGGAAATGGATATTAGGATGTTACTGAAAAAATAAAGTAAGTGGGCTTAGAAATATAGTTTAATTAAACAAAGTGTACTTTCAATTTACAGGCCATAATTTACATTATTTCAGGTAGTCCAGATACTGGTAGATTTTATACCATTAGACTTAATTAGGGAGAGCAGTTATTCTGGGGAAACAAGCAGCCCTAGTTTCAGTGAATGCTCTGTGGTTGCTTGCAGGTAGGAAGTTGCAGGATGTTGATGCAATGTGTTTTATTTATTATTTTAATACATTTTGTTATTTCAAAGCTTGGTTTTCTTTGATGCAAAAGAAGGTAGGACTGAATGAGCCATATAATGTTTAACTGACAATAATGGGATAGAAAGATTATAAGTGATGTATAATGTTTGCAGCTACAGTTGTTTCAATGGTGTCTGTGATGCATAACTATTTTTGGGCCTGTGTCCCACTTTTATTTTTCGCTTTGTCCAAATTTCTTGCTCTAAGGTTGAGAGGTATGGTTCCATATTAAATCAGAAGTTGTATTTACCTTGGAAGACTTTTCGGCATAATTATGAAAAACAGAGCCTTTTTAATATCTCTGCTTATTTCCAGTATAAACTGCCATGTAACCTTGCAAATAACCTTCTTATTAAGCTACTTTACTTCTTTTGGAATTGACAGGTACGATTCATCTGTTCGGATATAAGCATAGAGTGCTAATGTGACTTTGATTTCTTGCAGCATTCGGTGGTTTACATAATCACAATACCTTTTCTGTGTTTCTGGGTGTGTAATCAATTTAACAGTTTTAAAGATGTTTTCCAAAAATAAATAAATATATAATAAATAAATAATCCTCTCTACACTTTGAGCTATTGACAAAGTCTGGAAATTTGTTTTTTTCAAAAGCGAAGGTCAGCATTACAGCTCAGTAAACTGTCAGTCTGTGAGTAACTTCTGCACAAATTAAAATATGTGAATGTCAAATGGCTTTAGATTGGAGGGAAGTTTATTTTTATTTATTTTACATTTGTTTACCGGGAAAGTCCGACTGGACACAGGTCCATTTTCAGTGGAGACCTGGGGAGAAAAGCTCCACAAATAACAGAAAACAACATAATACAATACATGAGAGAGAGAGAGACAGCAAATTATGGATGTAGTACTCATACAATATGACAGAGATTACATCTCGTAACAGTGAGAATCACTGAGGTACAGAATAAACTTAAAAACATTTTTTTTACAGTTATAATTACAGTAAGGCAAATATCAATTTTTAGGAGAAAGCTGTTTGTACATAGCTGAAGCTCTGAAACAATCTTTTGGTATGGCATGGATTAACCTAGGGATTGACACAAGGTATATGTTTACACCAGTATGTAGCATTATAGTTTATGGTTTTTTTATTGATTTACTTTTTGCCGTGCAGTTGTTTGTTGATTTATTGGTGGTCCTTTTGGTAGTGGGAAATTACATGGATGAATCCATCTCTATTATGATTTTTTTTCAGATATTTTGACTTCCAGACAATTTCATTCAGTGAGTGGGTGTCATGTGATTACTGAGGTTGCCTATTTTACAAGTAGGGGCTTTTTGTGTGTGTGTGTGTGTGTGTGTGTGTGTGTGTGTGTGTGTGTGTGTGTGTAAGAGAGAGAGAGATTTAATGTGTGTACTGAATATAATGTTGCAAATGGAATTCTTAGTTAAACATGCCCCTCTTCTTGGGCAACTAGACTTGAGTAACCAATATTAGATCTTAGCCATCCAGCTGGGAAAGGTTAATATGTGGATTTTCCATCTGGTTTGATGAAGGCTATGCTACTTACCCAAGGACTACATTTATGGCTATCCATCCAGCCATCGTGTTGCTGAACTACATTGTTTAATAATGAGAGGAGCTTTTTACAAAAGTTGAAGGTTTTTGTGTCAAGAACCTGTTCATAGAAAGTGGCTTGTTTATGTTGCAGTGAAGGCTGTGGTCTTTGTAGTGAGTGTTTTAAGTATAACCAGTACTTCTGAGGTAGAGGAAGTCTCTTAAGGCAGGATCTTTCTTAGCCTGGAAATCAAGCTAATGATGAAATTTATAGGGGCCAGAGAGAGAGAGAGGAAAGCAAGAAGTTTTTTAGTCTGTTTGGATAACTAAGTGAACTTAGTCCTTTGACCTTTTTTGTCAGAAATGGTTGTAGTCTTTCTTTTGGTAGGGTGTTTTGCTGAGGCACATGCCAAAAGGGGCACTGCACTCAATAATGGCTCTTGTAAAGGAAGAATACAGGGATGTTATGACCTCCTTGTCCCTGGATGAGATACCCTTACTAATGAAGTGGGCCATGTAAAAGCTTTCCTTATAACAGAGACAACGTGGTGGTCAAAAGTCAGGTTTCTATCAATCTGGGTGCCCAAGTACCATACAACATTGCGTGCTTACAACATTATTATTAATGTGATAATTTGTGGGGACATCACTCTTCTCAAAGAGGATGATGATGCATTTTTTGGCATTTAGCTTGAACCCATACTTCTGGCACCAGTTATTTGTTTGGGTGAGACCCTCTTGTAGCTTATTCAGAATTGTTTTATTAAGTCAGTAATGTGAATTCTTTACTTTATTGCAAATTTGTTGGGTTATGTTTGTGGATTATAGTATTGTAGGACTGCTGATGTTGACATTTTACGTAGTTGGACTGCTGGAATGGTTTTCCCAGTGAGAAATGCTAGTGCTGTAGTGAATATCTGTTTATTTGTAAAAAAAAAATATATATATATATATATATATATATATATATATATATATATATATATATATTGATATATTAACTAAGATGTTATAGTTAACTGTTAGATTACAGAATTAGAATTAGAATGATAATTAGAATTTTAGGGCAAATATTAGGCATTTATTAATTGTTCAAATGCACCTACAGTACAGCCAGGAGGTCGACTGTGGTTTTTCGGAGCAACAAGAGAGTTAACTATATGATATATTTTATATGCGGCCCCAAGACCATTTCTGTTCACTCAATGCGGCCCCAGCAAGCCAAAAGTTTGGACACCCCTAAAGCATCTTATCACATTTGTGAAATACGCTTTTGCAAGAAAAAGTGACTGAAAAACAGTGGACTTTTGTTGACTTTGTTAAACTTGTGGGTGGACTGTTAAGCACATACCCTACTTTATATCATTAACGTTTAGGACAACACTAAAAGGGGGAAGCTAAGTAAAATTTTTTGTTCCTATCAGTATTTGTGTAAAACATTTCATGATATAAACTGTGTGTTACATACAGTAAAATAGTTTTGTGTAGTGTGTAGCCAAAGGTATTTTAAATGTGGGGGGGATCTTTTCATTGACTGCAGTATGTATTAAAGATAATAAAGTAAACAAGTACTTTTAGTAGCAAGAAATGTATGTTTTACAGTATAACAAGAGAAAAAAGGCTGGACAAAAGCAAGTTTAATGTTCATACTCTGTGATCTTGGACTGCTGGGGTATAAAATTGCACTACCTATATTGTATGTAGAATTAGGATAGTTTCTCTTTATATTTTACAAGGGTGAATATCTAGATTACTACCTTTGACTTAAGCTGCATACAAGTGTTTGTGTAAGCATGTTGGCTTTAAAAATAAGACAAAAGGATGAAAGCCGTGAAAATGCTTAGCTTCTTACAATTGAATTAGCTTGTTTATTTTCCACTGGCAAATGTTCATTGGAGTTGAGATGTCTGCAGCTGAGGGCAGCTTTGCATTCTTTTCTGACTGAAATTTACAAAGACTCCTTGCTGAGTACATTTCCATGGAGACAAGATCTTTGCAGGTGCAAGCAATTAATCTTCACAATTTTGAGTATTCTTTGCTGAGGGAAATGTAAAAACTAAAAATACAATGGCAAGCAGTTCAGTGAAAAAAGTAAGTCTGAAATTATGGGAAGTGAATAAGAGGTAATAACCTCCCTGGCAGCCTTAATACAGTTAACAGAATAGTGTATAATTTTGTTTTATTTGAAGATAGCCAGCGCACTTTTTCATATCTGGGAGCCAAAGAGAGAGATGAAAAGAACAAACAGCAATCAGTGTAAGTGGTGGCACAGGTTGCAGCATGCACTAAGCACAGATAACCTAAATTTTAGGTTAGATAATGTCTGTAAGTACAGCTATCAATTTGGGGCAAATGTTCCCTTCTGAATGGTTAAACTTCATGTTTTGAAGATGTACATAGTTTTGTGTGTTTGTTAATAGGGAGTCCAGCTGTTTTCTGTTTAGTTTTTGTTTGAGGGTTTTTATTAAAACAAAAGACTTGAAAAATGTGACAGATTCAAATGGAGATCAGAAGAATCAACAACTGTACAAAAGATCAGCCTGACAAACATTAGCATATGCATGTAATAGAAAATCTGGAAAGACACATTCAAAAACTGTCATGTATAATAAGTAGAAACAATAACTTTTTATCATGATGGCTATGCTGCTCATATTATCCTGGAACTTGAATGGCCTTACAGGTACAGATAAAAAGGAAACATTATTGAATCCACATCTTCTATACTAAATAGCAATGCTGCAGAAGACACACATGGAAGGAAATGAGCATGTGAATTTGAAAAAGAGAGGATTTCACAGTGGATATTCAGCAGAATATCAGGGACAGGGGAAGAGGAAAGTAATTATAATAATTGCTAGAGGGACTCCAATAGTGAAAGATGGGTTGGAGACAAAATGGTAGATTTGTAGTACTAAGGGGTGCAAGGGAGAAGGATTACAATGGCATGTTGTTATTCTTCACCAAAACACTGATATTATGGTGCTGAAGAAAATTTGGGAAGAAATAATCAGCTTTCAGCAAAGACTGTTATACATAGGTGAAAAATGGAATTTGATTTGCAATAGTGAGGACGTAACAGAGGGACATAGATAGGACAATATAACAAAAACATAGATTTCTGATGAAATTTATGAAAATATTTGATATGGAAGATATGAATGCAGAAGCAGGAACTTGAGGAGAATTTACATATCATTTCCCAAGCAAAAGTAACTGGGCTACATCAGACAGAAATTATATTTTACAAGAACATATCTTCTATCTTCTGCAGATAGAAAGGAAAAGAAAGGCCATAATAAAAAGATTCTCCACACTTCAAACAACCTACAACAGGATTTGCAGATTAATCTGCCTTGCCCCAAAAGCTGAGCACCACTGCTCAGTTCTTAAGAAAGTTGACAGGCTTCCAGTTCAACAAAGGGCAGGTCTTCTTCTAGGCTCCCTCTAACATAAATAACTTAACAAAAACTCCTTCTACCATACCACATACAAATTTACAATAAGAGGACTGGCTTACTGTCAAAAATGTTTCACAGTCAAAAATGATCCCTTTCTCAACCTTCATATACAATCAGAAACATAGTAGTAGCACCTTTTCATTTCTAGGGCCTACAATTTGGGAATCCATATCAACTTCTTTTTTTAATTTCTCCAAGTCTATTGGGTTACTAATATCATGATGGGAATGGACCCCATTCCAAAGTCAAAACATGATTAAAATTCATTACATTATAACTGTTTCAATCTTTGATGTTAGCCAAAAGTGCTCTTCGTAGTACCCACAATGTACCCAGTAATGACTCCTTCTGCAATTCGTATGGAGTTACATGCATCAGTAACAAATCTAAGTATGACTGTAAATTCTGTTTTTTTTTTTTTTTTAAGACTCGTTCCTCCTACTGCTAATGGAATTGTCTGGGTATCCTTCTTCCACATTACCCTTGTTTCTGCCTGTGCATCCTGGTATTATATGACTCTGTCTCTCCCTATGTAAGACACTATAGTCACTGGGTGCAGCAATCTCAGTGATCAATGCTACTTTGGTCTTCTTTTCATGGACTACTATATCTGGTTTTCTTGAATCTATTTTTTGAACCACTGGTTTGAAGGTTCATAGGTGTATACTAGACTAACAGCCCTGGAGCCTATATAAGCCTAGCCCAAGAAGAATCCCTGGCATCATGCCTCCCAAAGTTAGTTCCCAGCACCCCTGTCAAGCAAGGTCACTGAAGTGATCCTCAGGGTGAACTTCCTATTGCACACCCACTTGTCAAGATTTCTCTTAAAGAGGGCCAGTGAAGTGCTCTGCTTGACGTGAATGGGAAGGTTGTTCCAGAGTATGGGAAGTCTCTGGGTTAGGAATCTGTCCCTCCATCATTTTCTGTTTATTGTGGTAATGAGGTTAAGGTCCCTGGAGCATGTGGCACGGAGGGACTGGGATTTCTTTAGGTGTAGCATATCTAGCAGCTCTGGGTCAGACATGGCTTTGTAGGTCAAGCAGAGAATGCCTCTAAGTAGGCGATAAGAGACAGAGTACAGCTGGAGTTGTTTGAGTCTGTCCGTATAGGGCATGTGTCGAAGGCCTAAGATCCTCTTAGTGAGGTATTTTTGTGGCCTTTCCAGTTGTTGTAGGTGTCTATTGAGGTACATACCAAATGGGTTGTTGTATTCTATAATAGGTCTAATGAGGGACGAGTAGAGAGGGATTATGACCTCTTTCTTCCTGGATGAGAAACCTTTTGTAATGAGATGTGCCACATAGAAGGACGTTCTGACTACAGTTGTAATGTGGTTATCAAAGGAGAGGTTGCTGTCAACCTGTGTCCCCAGGTTTCTTATCACGCCTTCGGTGTTTAGTGGACTACCGTTCATGGGCACTGAACTTTTCCCAAAGGGAATGACAATGCACTTTTTGGCATTGAGCTTAAGGTCATGGTTCTGGCACCAGTCATTGGTGTCAGCGAGGCCTTTTTGTAGAATGTCTACATCAGCTGAAGAATCAGTAATGGCTCCCAGTTTGTAATCATCGGCTTCCAGTTTGCAATCATCTGCGAACTTGGTTAGCCAGAGTCCCTTTGTGTTGGCTTGAAATTCAGGGAAGTAGATGCCAAACAGGAGAAGACATAGGACCGATCCCTGTGGGACACCACTTGTAACTGGTCAGTAGTCAGGTTTGGAGTCCACTATTTTCACAGTGTGGGTTCTATCAGTGAGCCAGCTGGCAACCCATCTTATTACATAGGGGTTTATACCTAGTTTAGTGAGTCAATCTATGATTCCTGAGTGAGGGATGGTGTCAAAGGCCTGGGCAAGATCTAGGTAGGCTGTGTGAACTACCTTGCCCTCATTCACAGCTCTGGTGACAGACTCTAAGAAGTCTATCAGGCTAGCAGGCATGATCTACCTTTCACAAACCCATACTGCGTGGGGTCCAGAGTTTGGAGATTCCCTATGTCCTTATTTATAAGATCCATGATGATGCACTCCAAAGCCTTACATATCAGACTCGTCAGGCTAATGGGGCAGTAGCTCCCAGGGTCTGTAGTCGCTCCCCTTTTGTGGAGTGGGATGACTGTAGCAGTGCGCCATTCAGTAGGAACAAAGCCTGAAATGAGGCTGTGATTGAACAGGGTACTCAGCTATAATGCCAGTTCACTTTGTAATTCATGTAGAACACAGCCAGGGATATTATCAGGTCCCATGGAAGCTGTATTCTTGGCTTTGGACAGTGCATTTTTTACCTGTGTACCCGTGATAATAGGGACTTGGCATTCCTCAGGTATTATAATAGGCCCTTTAGGGGGTGAAAAGGGAGTAAAGTTCACACTGAATCTGTCAGCCAATATGTTGGCAATATCAGTTGGTTCTGTATGTGTATTGCCATTATGCTGTAACTCAGAGCAGATCTGAGTAATGGGTGATCCCATGTGATATAGACCATCATTTTCTATAGTGCTTTGTGGACCATGTTTACAGTGTTTTTCAACTACTTTAATATTATAATGTTTGCACAATCCCCAATGCAACAGTCTTGCCACATTAATATGCTTTTCAGTATACAGTGCTTCTGCCACTAATATATCACAACCAGAAGCAAGACGTGCAACTGTTTCCAATTCTGTTTTACAAAACCTACACTTGTCTGTTTCTCTCAGATGCTCAATGAACTTTGTAAAGCAAAGTGTACATAGTCCACTGTCTTGGGCTGCCAATATTAACCTTTTGTCTTTTGGTTTAGCTTCACCTCTCCATAACCATTCCTGCATTCGATCTTGATCAACATGAGGTTGCTCCAAGAGTTTTCTATACTTGCAACTATATTTATGTATTTTCCACATTTCTTGCCCACTCATCTGATCTTTCACCTTATATTCTTTCTTTTGTTTTTGGCACATTAAGTTGCTAAGTTCTACCTACTTCTGGTATGATTCAAATTCCCGCTTGACACTGATATGCTTCTGCTAAACTAAACAGGGAAGTCATCTTAGATTTATTCTCCTCATGTTTCAAAACATTCACTACATTTGGGTCTTGTGAAGTCAGCAGATATGTATGCAGTCCTACGACTGCAGATCTATACAAGTAATCAATTTTGAGGAGGGCAATATCTCCTTCAAAACAAGGAATATTTAATCTTGGTATTCACTGATTTTTATAAATCATTTGATGAGCATGAAACATCCTTCTTGTTTTCCTGTCCAACCTATCCAATACTTTTTTGGGGCCAGTCAATCACTCCAAAACTGTAAGTTAGGATAAGAAGAGCAAATTGGTTTATAACTTTGACCTTGTTTTTAGATGTCAACTCTGTTTTCAGCATTAATTTTAGTCTTGTAAAATTTTCCTTACTGACTTTTATTCACATTTGTTCATGTTTTACTGTTGACTCTTCATCAGTTCCCAAATATTTATACACTACATCCTATTCAAGTTCTTTTATATCACATTTCTGTCCTAAACTGTTTTCTTAGTGCTGCAGCTTTCCTGCTTTAAAGGTTGCTTTTGCATATTTATCAAGACCAACTGATCTGAAAGTTTTGACCACTTGAGTTGTGCTTCCTGTTCCTCATCTGATGAACTATACAGTTTTAAATCATCTACAAAAAGAAGGCGAGAAGTCTTTACACTGTTTTTTTTTTCTGGGAAATAAATTGTAACCATGATCTAATCTGTTAAGTAGACAGCTTAATGGGTTAAGGGCAAGACAAAAGAGCAGTTGTGACAGTCATCCTGGAATATACTTCTTTGAATTTTTATCCCTGGAATAATAATTTGTCCTTTATCATGGCTTAACTGCAAAGTGGTTTGCCACTGTTTCACGGTCGCTGTAATATAATCTATCATTGTAGCGTGTGTCTTGTACATTTTAAGGACACTTTTATCCATGAATGTGGGAAACTGTCAAATGCTTTTTTGTAGTCTATCCATGCCATACTTAGACTCTTCCCCTTTTTTTACAATTCTCCATCATGACTTTAACAACAAATGATCCTGTGTTCCATATGACTTTCTTTCGTTACCCTTTTGTTCTATTGCAATGATCGAGTTTTCATCTAAATGACTATGAACTCTGTTTGTATCAATTCCAGTGTATAGTTTATACATCGTTGGAAGGTAAGTTATTTGTCTATAGTTTTTAAGATAGTTTGCATGTTCGCTCTTAAGTAGGAGTATTGTTTTTCCTGTTGTTAACCAGGCTGGTGTCTGTTCGGGGTGTGCATATAAACAATTCTTATGCATGGCTAAATCTTCATACAATGATGCTAATACTTTTAGACAGATGTTAGGTACCTAAATCTAGGCCTGAGCCTTTTCAATTACTTCATCCCATTTCGTATCCTGTATATTTGAACTTCTTATTCTTTCTTTTACTTCTTCTGTCCATTTAACATCTTTCTTATGTTCCACAGGATCATCATAGATATTTCTCCAAAATGTATCCATTTCTTTTTTTTAGTGGTGGTGTTTCAATTCATTTTGTCTTGTTTCCCAATTCTCGATAAAATTTTTTGGGTTATCAATAAATTGCTTATTTTGTACTTTTCCTTTATATTTATCTGCATATTTTCTAAGATTTTCTGCCTGTGCTGATATTTTTAGTTTGTGTGTGCTAGTGCATGACAGATCCTGATCTGCTCTGATAATGCTCATTGCTTTTATCACGCCTTCCTTCTGAGTATTTTTGTTGATCTGTTCCCTCTTCTACACTCTTCTAACAGTGACTCTTCTTGCATTAGTTGCTTTATAGTTTTCTATACTCAATACTTCCAAGATGGCATTCAGTTTCTCCCCTTCCTTTCCCTTACTGCCATGTGTTTTTGTGGTAAGACTTTATCTGTTATTAATTTAGCTGCACAGTAATATATCCTATTTACCTCTGTTAAATTGCATGAATGTCTATGAACAGTCCTAATTACTGTGTTCATTTGTTTTATCATTTCTAACTTTCTGGGTTTTATTGACTTTCTGTAGTCTATTTCTTTTCACTGATCTTAATATGTCTACTCATCTCTATTAAATCAAGCGAATCTTATCTTAGGACATTTTCTTCTAAACCGAGGGCACATTCTTTGTTCTCCATTTCCTGCAGGCTTTCTACAGAAAGTTCCAGAGCATCTTTCTGTGCCATCTGTCACTCTTTCATATGGGAACTGACTGGCCTTTCACTCCACAACATTTGACTGCAGAGTTGTCACAGTTTTCTGTTCTTTCCTTGCTGTGCAACTCCAACTAAACATTTGTACCGGTTTTCTATAGAAGGATCCAAACTATCTTCATAAGTTAAAGGATAAGATATTTCCCATTGCACTTGTTTCTCCTTAATTTGGGATCCATTGGTCTATCCTGCTGTGATGTTATCACAGATTCGCTACACTAAATCCTTCACTTTGCAGGTTATCCATAACCCGTTTCTATTTCTTTAATTTCTCTATTACTAATTTTCCTCTTGCTTTCTTATTTTTGTATTGTAAAAGTTTCCATGTTCGGATGCCTTTGCCTGTATTTCTCTTCAGAAATCTTTGGTGCTGCTCTTTTTGTATTTATTAGTTTTGATTTCTCCTTTGCATAAATATTGCATGATATTAAATCTCTTTTTTATTTCCCATGTCCATATTTCTTCTTCAAATATCTCCTGCTCCTCCTGTTTCTCCTTACTTTGAGGACTTGTTGTTCCATCATGCTGTGATATAACCCTGTGTTAGACTTTGTAAACTAAATCCTTCACTTAGCAGGTATTCCATAACTTCAACTTCTATTTTACTAATTTTCTGTTCTACATTCCCTCTTTGTGATATTATTTTTGTATTGTTAAATTTTCCATATCTGGATGCCTTTGACTTATTTCTTTTTGAATATCTTTGGGGCTGTCTTTTTGTATTGATTAATTTGGATTTCTCCTTTGCATAAATATTGCACCATATCAAATCTCTCACTTTCTCATCTCCATATTTCTTTTTTGTACCTTTCAAAAGTCTCTAGATTTTGTTCTTTATATTTTCGCACTTCCTCAGTCATTTCTTTTTCCAAATTGCCTAAGGTTTCTAGGTCTACATAATATTTTTTCACAAATCTGTTGTTTTAATAAACACAAATTTTTATTTGAAGTTTCTGACATTTTTACTTGTGGAAGCATTTTTTTTCCTCTAATTTCTCTCTCAATCTTTTTGTACATTTTCGGTCTAGAAATTCTGGGCTTCTTGCATAATAACAACAATACATAATTTCTTTCTTATCCTTAGTAGTCCACTATATTGTCTTATGGATCTTTTTTGTCCTGTCAGTTTTTGTAATTTTTTTGGACCACTATTTCCTTCTACAACACAGGGGCCATCATACTCCTGGGCCTGGCCTAGCCCCACTGTAGAAATGTTTTCATGTCTTGAGGATTCTACAGTATCATTTTTCCAGGCCTGGCACCAGTGTGCCTACTAGGATTGGGCAATTTTTTTATCCTGGGTCTTGTGCACCCAGCTATTTTTTTTATTTCTTAACCTACTTCTGTCCATGACATATGTTATATAAAATACAGTCTATATATCAGTGTCTTGGTGAGATTTTGTGAAAAACAGGGTCCATCTTGAGAAGCTACTCACCAAGACATGAGGAGAAATTCACAGTTCCAGCAATATTACTCTCCTTTGCTTGCTGACTTATCTCTCCATTCAGATCAACTTCCATCAAAGATGCTCTCATATTCACAGAATTCAGGAAAAATTAAAAGAAAAGTACTGCACAACTCCCTTTTAAAAGCAAGGGAATAACTTAAATCAAGAGCAACTCTTATCTGTTAAAAATGAATTAACTTAAACAGTCACAAGTGGTAACCATCAGCAACATGCAATCATTTATTTTTGCTACTTTTAAGAAATCTGCTAAGAAAATGTTGTTATAAAACATCCATTTTTAGACTCCCACACCCACATTTCCAAATAACCTGCCAAAAAGACTCCAAAATCTCTTACACTACATCCCATCCTCTTTAGTTCCTAATCTATTCAACCCCCTGCACACCTTCTCTTAACCAACCAACACTGTCTTTCTTAAACCTCACTGCATCTTAGCAGTTTAAAAGGACATCCTACATCACCCTGGTGCATGGATAAGTGCAAATAGCTTAATAGATGCTTTTTAATAAGAAAGTGATTTTTTCCTTCATTATTTTTTTCTCTCTGTTACGTGTAGCATATGCAGAACATATCTATATAATCAAATACTTATTTAATTTGCACAATGTTTTCTACTTCATATATCTCATGCATATGTATCTGTTACTAAATTCATCATCAAAACCCTTTTTCCAAATTTCTATACTGGGTCAGTGTTGTGCCAATTGTTGCCATCTCTCATGTTTCATTGCCATTCTCCTATCTTCAACAATCATGCCTGAATATGACAGGTAGTCTCTCATGGAATGGCTCTAAGAGTCTTTACCTGGAGCGAACACTTCCTTGGTCCCATCCTAGTAACAACTTTCAGTCCTACCATCATGAAGCTCACAATTTGCATAGATGCATTTTAGCTCATTAATGTATGCCACTGCACAATAACAATTATACCAGCTGGTTAAAAAAAAAGTAAACAAATAACACAGTTTGATTAACCCAGCAGTACTGCAACAGTATACGTCACAACTGAAACAATTTTCTCAAATGGAAAAAAAGCAGTCTACAATGTCCCACTGACAAGACTCGTGAGTCTACACCACTTCATACAAATGCTGCCCTACATTAGCAGTCATCACCTTGTTAACTTTACTATCTCAGATTATAAATGTTAACACAGAGGACTAAGGCTGTGAGCTGTTAATGATCTGCTTTCTTTGGTCCAGGGTTTGATTCCGTCAGAGTCTACTGTATGACCTTGAACAACTCACTTAAGCAAAAAGTCTTTTGGGGAAATTTAGAAATTGGGCTAGGCTCCTCAATGAATGAACGAATAAAGGTTATAAACAAGGACAATGACACCTTTGTTGTCTACTACCCTTTAATTCCAGTCAAAGAACTTTAGAATTAGAATTTCTTATCCAAGCACATAAGACATGTAATTACAGGATGTTCGACTCTGTCTTATGGTTTGCTGTAGACAGAAATATTTATACTCAGATTTTTAGATTAAATGGCATATTTGATTGTAACTTAAAGCAGTTATTTATCTGCCAAAATGTTTAAGTTCTATTCAGGTGAAACAATAAAAAATATACATCTGTGTGTCTATAGGTGCAGCCATGATTTTGGGAATTGCACACTAACTTTCACAATATAGCCCCTTCCATCATCCAAGTGAAGACCCAATCATCCTGGATAGCAATAGACATATGGTGGACTGAAAGAGGCAAATGCCTTGGGTACAAAGGGTTAAGGAGAGTGATCAGGTGGTCCTGATCACTCTCTATTAATAATGCATAGCGTAAACACTGGTGTTGTATCTACAAGTACAGTTTAAAAGGGAAAAAAATGTTTATTTTGTTTTCAGGACAAATATAAGCACTGTAGCACTTTGTGGTTGGAATGAACTGTACTGTACTGCTACAGTTTAAACCATTTTTTAATATAATGTATGCACTTTAGAGCATCATGTTCCCCATGCATGAACTGTAGCATCTACTCACTGTAAATGTAGCAAGCAGATTACTACAGTTTAAACTGCAGTCTTTTTTTTAAATAAATAACTGCTATAGCACTTTGTGTTCCTTCAGCATAAATTGTAGCAACTGTTTGTTACAAAAGTAGCAAACAATTTGCAACAGCTATGGAAAAAATATATTTTTTCATTTCCTCTCATCTAACAAAGGAGGGGCGGCAATGGGGTGCAGAAAGAGGATCTGACTGGCTCCTGCCCGAGGAACCAGATCATGGACCTTTTTTCCTCATGTAGTTGAAGTTACAGGGCACCAGACTGGGGAATGGCTCCAGGAGCTGGATAAGCCAGGTACGTTTTTGCTGGACTGTGCATATTTTGAGAGAGCATAATTTTCCAACACTGAAAAAACAACTCTTGAAACTGATAAAATCCACATTTTAACCACTTTTAACCACTTTCACTGGAGTAATAAAAAGGACTTGCAGCTTTGTAAACCATTTAAATCACTTCTAACATGCCTGTCAACAAAAATAAAATTAAAAACTGCTACAAAAGAAATACATTTATTTTATACTAAAATACAGTATGTTGCAAACTAATAAGTCAAGTTAAGGGTCTTCAGTTATAAGGATAATACAAAGTTTACATAGTGAAGGAATACAATTCCTCCTGTTTTCAATACTGTATTTTAACAGTCAATTAATAGAATACATATATATGTATAAAGGATGTGGCATTTTTTTTTATTAATTAATGGAGTAAAGCAATACAGGAAATACCATGTGTAATGAAACCTGCTAACCTTTTAGAAAACCTGAAGGGCAAGATACCATTTTTACAGAAAACACCGAAAGAGAACACTTGCATTTCTTTTAAGTTTGAGTGGTAACACAGAGACTGTGACAAGAACAAAATTGGTAGATGCATTTGGCTAAATCAGAGTTGTCTAGCATAACTTTTCTAAAGTGAATCTATGCTACTACTTCATTCCACTGACCAAACAGGGTCCCATATATTCCAAAATGATTTTCTTTATTTATTATGATACAATTTTCAATGATCAATTTCAACAATTGGCTAAGCTTCTGGTGTCATTCAAAGGGGATCCAGTGTCTGTCAGCCTGGGATGACATGCTCGACAAGCCTCGTTGCTTCACAAGAGATGGCTTGCACCTGTCACCCCTAGGCTTTCGAATACTGGCCAAGGCTCTTGCTGCCCCCATAGTGCCTTTTTTAGGCAAGGCTCAAAAGTCAAACCCACCTCCGTAAACAGCATAAATAAAAAAAATGAGGGTTATGCTACTCAATGCCAGGAGTTTAAATCTCAAAATGCACGTGCTCGAAGCACTCCTCAGTATGGAGAACGCCGACATCTGTGCAGTAACTGAAACCTGGTTCAAGGCTCCACAAAGCACCCGAGCACTACCGGGCTACAACTCATACCACACATTTTGGCCACAGAACATGGACCGAAACACAAAAGGAGGGGGTGTATCCATATTCATCAAGGATACCTCCACCTTCAGCTTAGTGACGCAGCATACCACCTCTGAGATCATCCATGTGCAACTAACATCGGGCAAATCTGCAATGCAAATTATGGCCTGCTACAGATCATCCTCCATGACAAAGGACCACCACTCCGCCTTTCTGGAGACACTGGAAAACATGAAGGTCCTACCGAACACCCTGATATTGGGCAATTTCAATTACCCTACCGTTAACTGGGAAAACTACTCAAGTACAAACTCTCAGGTCCAGCGCTTCCTGGAATTTATCAACTCAAATGCCCTGGATCAGCTGGTAAACTCCCCTATAAGAGGTGAAAACATATTGGACCTGGTCATCATCAACATGGACGACAGGTGTTCCGCACCGGAGGTCAACCCATCACTGGTTAGATCAGACCATAAACTAATCACTCTGCATGTCCACACCACACCACCACCCCCAACCAAGGAAACCACAGTGAAAAACTTTTCTATAGCAAACTTCACCTTATTTAAGACGGAGGCGGTAAGTTTCACAGCCCCCAAGCTAAAGGAT
The DNA here is from genome assembly GCF_019279795.1 of Protopterus annectens. Classification (NCBI taxonomy): domain Eukaryota; kingdom Metazoa; phylum Chordata; order Ceratodontiformes; family Protopteridae; genus Protopterus; species Protopterus annectens. The sequence goes on from NC_056749.1 coordinate 568,777,353, forward strand.
AACAGTGTCCAAGATGCAGGAACCTTTACAAATGCACTCTATGAGCACCTCCAAGGATGCACGGATTGTGCCATTCCTAGCAAAACCAAGACTCACTCCCCTAAGAGAAGGAAGCCAGTCTGGTGGACCCCTGCCATAAACAGGCTATACAATAGAAGGAGGAAATTAGTTTAGAAAAAAAGCAAATCCCAAGAAGGAAAGACATCCCTGATCAGTATCAGTAAGAAACTAAGGTCCCTCGCAAAATCATCCAATGCTAACTTTGAAAGAAAAATAGCCAAGGAGTCGAAAGATAACCACAAAGCCTTCTTTAGCTATGTCGAGAATCTAAGTGGCAACTCGCAGATATGTGCTGAGCTAGTGCAAATTAGCACAAAATATACTGAACCTACTGATATTGCCAATATCCTGGCAGATAGATTCAGTACAAACTTCACCCCCCCCCCCTCTCACCCCCAAAAGGGCCCACAACAATACCGGAAAAGTGCAGTGTCCCAGAAATCACAGACGCACAGGTGAAAACAGCCCTTTTAAAAGCCAAAAACACAGCATCAGTGGGGCCGGATGGTGTCCCAGGCTGCGTCTTGCATGATCTACAGAATGTACTAACCCCCCACCTAAACACACTGTTCAACCTCAGCCTCTCCACAGGCTACGTACCCATAGAATGGTGCACAGCAATGGTTATTCCGTTCTATAAAGGAGGGGCCACAACTGACCCTGGTAACTATCGCCCCATAAGCCTGACTAGCCTGGTCTGCAAGGCTATGGAGCACACCATCATGGAATTCATTAACAAAGACATTGGGAACCTCCAAACACTTGACCCGACCCAGTTCGGCTTTGTTAAGGGCAGATCATGCCTACTAAACCTGGTTGACTTCTTCGAGACAGTCATCAAGGCCATAGATGAGGGGGAAGGTGGTTCACACAGCCTACCTTGACCTCTCCAAAGCTTTTGACACTATTCCCCACTCGGGAATTATAGAAAAACTTACCAGCCTGAACATAAACCCCTACGTCACAAGATGGGTTGCCAACTGGCTTACAGACAGAACTCACATGATAAGAATAGCGGGCTCCAGGTCCTACTCTAAATCAGTCACAAGTGGTGTCCCACAAGGCTCGGTCCTGGGACCCCTACTGTTCAGCATACACTTCTCAGAAGTACAGGCAAACACAGGAGGACTATGGCTAACCAAGTTCGCCGATGACTGCAAACTGGGAGCCATAACTGACTCTCTGGCTGGCACGGACATTCTCCAAAAGGGCCTTACTGAGTCGGACACCTAGTGTCAAAGTCATGGTCTCAAGCTAAATGCCAAAAAATGCATATTCATCCCATTTGGGAAAAACAAAACACCCATGAATTACCACATAGGTGGCAGCCCCTTAATACAGAAGCGGTAATAAGAGATCTGGGGACCCAGGTAGATAGTAATCTCTCCTTTGACAATCATATTGCCAAAGGAGTTAAGAAATCCTTCTATGTAGCCCATCTAATTACGAAAGGGTTCACATCTAGAAATAAAGAGGTTATAGTGCCCTTCTACTCGTCACTCATCAGACCCATCATAGAGTACAATGCCCCATTTGGGATGTACCTCAAAAGACACTTCCAGCAGCTGGAAAGACCACAAAAGTACCTCACCAAGAGGATTACTGGCCTCAAACATATGTCCTATGCAGCCCAACTGGAAAAACTCTGGCTGTACTCAGTGGCATATCGCTTACTCAGAGGTGATCTCTGCCTGACTTACAAAGCCATGTACAACTCAGAATGGATGGACATGCTCCACCTAAAGAAATCCAAGTCACTGCGAGCCACTCGCTCTAGTGAGCTAAATCTCGCCACAACAATAAACAGAACATGCTGGAGGGATAGATTCCTGTCACAGAGACTCCCCATGCTTTGGAACAAAATTCTTAACTACATTAGGCAGAACCTCTCACTAACACTCTTCAAGAAAAACCTTGATGAGTGGATGGGTAACAGAAAATACACCCATGGGATCACTTCATTGGTTCTTCTTGACAGAGGCTCAGTTAATCAATGGGGCGGCGAAAGCTGACACACACTGGCTAGGCTTATAAATGCCCTCGGGCAGATAGCCTAGTACCTATCTATGAACCTATAATTTGTACTACATCTAAGATTAAAATGAGAGGCTAATAGTTTTTAGCAAACATAATTGACATATCTATATTTTAATATAAAAGTCTAAAGCCACAGTTAAGCTATCAGCAGTTACTTAGTATAATGAAATAATATACATAGCCATTTAAAGCAGGTACCTATTTAAATAACACACATTTTAGCATAAAAAAATCTGAACAAAGCCTAACATAACGCGGAACAAATGCCTAAAATAGGTGAAGATTTTAAAGATTGATCTTACAAACTTAGAAAGATGTTAGAATAACATAATTTCTGTTATCGTGCATTTTCTGAAATATATAAAGTGTGAAACGCAAGTGTGTGTCATTTTAAAGGCTTCACTCCTCAGTGATTTGCCAGAAAAACACAAATTTTATGATGAACTGACCAAAAACATTAAGTAAAAATCTAGACATTGCAAAAATCTGGGTAGTTGAAAGGTAATATATGTATATAGCTGTAGAAATACTGGCACATATACATATAACAGCAATGCATAATGACAAATAGAACACTTTATCTGTATTTTTGGTAATGTAAATTGTCTAGACCTGCATGTTACTTTAACTTACGTTGGAATGCACTCTTTCTTGCATTCCTTGTACATGCATTACAAAAAACACAAGCATTGTATCTTGTTATGGAACAGTCCTGCTGTCTTTTGCTATTACTTTTATAACTAGTAAACACAGATGTAGCACTGACTTCTTTTTACTCATAATAAAAGCTGTAGTGTATTAAACAATGTGAACTGTAAGAAGCTGATATATTACTGAACATATACAGAAATGCTTGTAAAACATATACACACAATGGTATTACAAACACCAGTTCTTATTGCAAAATGCCTTGAAATGGGCACAGTAAAAACAGTCTACAAGATAAAACACAAGTAATAATCTTTAATCGAGTGTAGGCTGATATATTTAATGTACTGGCACTTTAAGTAATAATGCCAGGAACATGTTCTTTAAATTTCCTGGTGTTGATGGTTCTCTTAAGCAACACACTAAAATACAAGAGTTAATTTATGTCGTGTTTCATCTATAACATTTTAAATACTAATTGTAAGAGATGTAAATCTTGTTTTGAACTCCAAAGGGCAAGAAAGATGAGCTTCAAGCTAAAGGAATGAAAAAAATATTGAATGAGTTTAATGTTCCCACCCCCAAGGTGTTGAAAATTGTTCCCATTGGATTTTTAGTGGTATGCTTTCCTGACAAGATCTCTGCATGAATTTGAGCTTGCAAGCATCCAATCAATTACATTTACATAAACAATCATGCCAAGTAAGATCAAAGTGCTGTCAGAACACTTTGCTTTAAAAGGAAACTCTGCTTTCAACATAAGCATCTTTTATGTCTGAATGCAGTTGCATTCAGGAAAAACAATGGACCAACACAGCAATTTTTCTGAAAAACATGTGGAAGTGTAATATAATACAGTACTTTATAAATTACTTTCACATTTTGCAAACTTGTGATAATGAAGTAATTTTTTTTTCTTACAGGTTTGGTGGTCATTTCACCTACTGTATTTGTGCTGCTTAAAAGATCTGTTTGGTTATTTTCCTTGCATCAACACTCTGGAAAATGTAACCATAAGGTGGAGGCTATAGGATGAGGCATTGTAATGTATAACAAATTTCCGCTTCGTACTATTTATTGTGCAAAGTTGTTTATAAGCAGATAATAAGGTATTGGAAGGACTGCTTATTAATCTGGCGAATGCATTAAATTAGGCAAAACTTTCACCGCATAGAATGGGGCTGTCCCAAACAGTAAGTGTCTCTCTCTCTCACACACACACACACACACACACACACACACACACCTTTACTGAAACATCTCTACACATTATAGTAAAAAATGTGGAGATATGGCTAAGCACACTCCTAGTTTCTTTATGCTAAAGGTCTAGACTTCCAGTGTTACCTGTAGCCAAAAAACTGCATAACACCAGATCAAGGCAGCACATCTGTATCAATTTCCTACAAGGCATAAATGGTATCATAAATACTATCTGACAGTAGTAGATAACTGGTGTTACCTGCACTTTAAAGTAGTACAATCAGCGGCATCTGCAGGTGTAGGCAAGAATACACCATGGTATGTTGTACAAATGTCCATGTAAACCATGCTATACATACAAACAGGGGAACATTATTTTGACCTTGATCCATCACAGAAGCACTAATGTGCCCACCTTCAAACATACAGATGAAATTAAAAGGATACAAGTATGACAGTAACCGTGTACAGGGTAATTTGTTTTATATTAAAGGGTACCTGCACGGTCTAGTACAATCATTTTGCTACTTGTACTGTAGCTTTAATTCCAAACTGAAGATGAATACAACTGGCATTGAGAAAACAGCAGCCATGTTTGGAGAGAGAGCGTGCCACTGGCGAGTTTGGTGTGCAAATCACATTCGCCCAGCTGCCTCCCTGGCAGCAAGCATTACTCAACTATGTTAAGGTTTTAAAAACAACATTCATATATTCATTCAATTCTAGTGCCTCATATTTCTGAAAGTGATTTAGCAGCCAGTGCTGAAGTTAAATTCATCACACAAGTGTGGTTGTTGGTCAACTGATAACTTTTAAGAAACATCTTTATTAAACCATCATTTAAGACATAGACAATCATAAATTTATATAAATGAAAACATTTCACACTGACACAATCCTAGTTGCAAACATTTTACATTACAAACCATACTGACACACTCCAGTTGCAAACATTATACATCACTTATAATTTACCCAATCATTTTCAGTCAAACATTACACAGCTCATTTTAGTCCTGCCGTCTTTTAAACCACATTCTTCCCATGTATGTATTGTTCCCACAATTCCCATTTTTTCGATGTAGTTTCTTCCTACCCTTTTCTAAAGATCTCAATTCCAGTTGTTTTATCTCTGTTACTATATGCACTACTTCTAGCATCGTTGCTTTATACTTTGATTTCCATTTTCTAGTCACTGCTTTTTTGACAACCATAATTAGACACAGCAAGGCCTTAGCATGTCTAGGCAATTCTGATTCTGTATCATAGCTCACAAAAATCATCTTCCTTGTCACACCAATCTACCCACCCAGCATCTCTGACAGTGCATCCCCCAGGGAATCCTTCAAGTCCTCTAACTCATCACACTCCCAGAAAATATGTTCCAAGTACCCCTTTCTTCCCCGTCACACTTCCAACTTTTGCTGTCTACCTGAGAAAAATTCTCTGGAGTCTACTTGGGGTATAAAAATATCTATGTAGACATTTCCAAGCAAAAATCCTAAATCTAAATTTTGTGGCATATCTGGGAGACATACACATGTTGCATTTTTGGGAGACGTACACATGTTGCATATTTGGGAGATGTATACATGTTGCATATTTGGGAAATGTACATTTGTTGCATATTTGGGAGACATACACATGTTGCATATTTGGGAGATGTATACATGTTGCATATTTGGGAGATGTATACATGTTGCATATTTGGGAGACATACATATATTGCTCAGCTGATAACTTACATACTGAATGCATTTTTTCTGGATGACATGGGACTTTTTTGGGGGGACTAAGGATCTGTAGGCCCACAGAACTAATGCATAGCATATTTTCTGGCCTTTCATTGCCAAACCTATTGTCTACATAAACTCACCAATATAACACAAATTTAGCAAACAGGAGCAGAGATTCTCCAGTTTTCCTTCATCTCCCTTACCCCATATACAGCTACAGGGGTAACTGAACTTGGATACTTGGTGTTCAGTTTACGAAGGAAGCCAGTGAGGAGTGAGAAACATGTTGGTCACATGAAGTCTAACAGTTCTGTGTAGAAATCATAGATAATATGAGGCAACAGGGTCATGTGGTGATTCACAACTTACCTCACTTTGTCAAGGTGTGGCAGGCTAGTCAAGTCAGGAGTGAATTTATGAACACCCATCCAATTGTCTCATCATCATCATCATCCACCTTTTTCCTATTTCCTACATGGTGTCAGGATGTTGTGTCAGCTGTCACTATCTCTCTTCTCTCTATTCAGTGCTAGTCTCCTACCTTTTTCAACACTCATGCCTGACTGTTGCAGGTGCTTTCTCACACAATCCACCCACTTCTTTGCTGGATACCCTTGTTTACTCTTGCTTTCTTCCTCTTTGTTTGAAATCATCTTCACCAGATTGTCGTCTGCTTTTCTGCACATGTGCCTGAACCATAATCTGTTCTCCTTGACCTTTTCTGCAGTCGGCACCACTCTGGCTTATGTTCTTATGTCCTCATTTCTTCATCTGTCCCACAGTGTGCATCCTACCGCCCTCTCAGGCACTTTATCTCCTCCAGCTTCCTCAACTGCTCTGCTTTTACTGCCAATGTTTTTGTACCCTACAGCAGTACTGGTCACATCACTATTTTGTACACCTTACTTTATAGTTTCTTTGGCATTGTTCTGTCACATACTACACCTGATGACTCTGTGTCAGTTGGCTGCAGTCCCTCTGATTCTAGCTTTGACCTCCTCATTCAGACTTCTCTTCTCCTCAACCACATCTCCCAGTTACTTGAAGCTGTTAATCTGTTCTACTATTTTCCCTTCTCACTCAATTACCAGCTTCTTCTGAATTGCATCATATGCTGCCATTACAACTGTCTTACCTGTAGTTAATTTCATCCTATGTGCCTTCAGTTCTGCATTCTATTCCCCTATCCTTTGCTGTAGTTCTTACACAGAGTATGGCTGAAATACCGCATCGCCTGCATGCAACAACTTTGTTTATCTGTCCCCTCTGACCTGTTTGCTAATGTAGTTCATTACTATTATGAGCAGCAGTGGGCTTAGAGCTGAACCCTGGCACAAACCGCTCCTACTGGAAACCCTTTTGTGAGACAGAACACTATTCATACCAGAGTCATCAGGCCTTTGTACATAGCTTGCAGTAATTCTACCAATGTTTCTGGGAGTTTGAACTACCCCAGGACTGCCCAAATCAGCTTTCTGGGGATCTTACCATATGCTTTCTCAAAGTCTAGCAATGTCCAGGTGGACTCCTTCCTCATCTCTTGCTTCTTCTAAACTGTCTGTCTCACAGCAAACATCAGGTCAGTTGTGATGCATCCTGTTCTGAATCTGAACTCCTCATCTCCCATCTTACTTTCTACTACGCATATTCATTTATCAATCACCCTCTTTAGAACTTTCATGCAATGTGACAAGAGTCTGATACCTCTGCTCTGCCCATCGTTGTGAACATTTCCTTTGTTCTTGTACACTGACATTAGTATGCTTACTCTCTAGTCATCCAGAATATACCTTTCCCTCCACACTGCTTTAATCACCTTCAGGAGCCATTTCTCCCCAGTATCACCCAGCATCTTTTTAATATCTGCTGTGTCGTCATCTGAGCCTGCTGTTTTCCTTGACTTCATTTTCCTGCGTGCTGGTCTTACCTCTTCTATGGTAGGCTCCTCCTCCTCTCTGCTCATAGGCTGTGTCTGGGGCAATACAGCTTCTGTGGGGTTTTCTTCATTCAGAAGCAGCTGAAGTACTCCTTCCATTTGCCGTTGATGTCCTGTGGACTCGTGAGCAGGTTGTTCATGGCATCCCTTATGAAAGGTGTCTGACTATATTCTTTATCTTTCTGTCTTTGCCTTGCAATGTGATACAGTTTCTTTGTACCATCTACTGACTTACTTTCCAGAAGCTACTAGTGTGTGTCCAATCCCCTGTTTTTTGCTATTGCAACCCCATACTAAAGGAAGACTGTGTGTCACACTGCTTAATCTGGAAGTGTGTTCTAGAGCAGGAGTAGTCACTGCTTGATGAATCTGTCTCTGCACCATGATTTGCTTATTTTCTGAAGCATGTTAAGATCTCTGACTACAGATTCAGATTCAGTGTTTCTCTTAAGGAATAGATAGAAAATAGTAAGTTTAGACTAGCTGTTTTCTATATTTATGTCAGAACTATTCTACTATATTATTTTAAGCATTTTCCTGTGATCTCTGAACTTTTGTCTAGCACTGTGTAGTAAGAAGTATTGTCTTGTGTTTTTATTGTTTATTATTAAATATTGTTAATCCTTTCAACTGTGGCTATTTTGTGTAGAGTTAATTTAAGCTGTAGAGTACATTGCATGTATACAGTGATACTGTACAAAGCCACTCCAAATAAGCCTTGCTGCTCAGTCACACTTACCATTTGGATAATTATATTGCACAGTAATAATTGAACACCCTTTGGTAAAGGCCTTTTTAGTAGTTTATAAGTAAAGGTCCTGGTGGCAGTGATTACTACCTTATAGCCTGGGCAGAAGGGGGCACAGCTAGTGAACCTGTGCCAAGCTTCCCCAGGTGGGTCTGTGTGGCTATATATAAATCATATCTGTGTGTGTGTGTGTGTGTGTGTGTGTGTGTGTATGTGTGTATGTGTGTCAGTTACTTGGGCAGGGACAAGAAGCACTGGTTGGACAGAAAGAGTGCTAGGAGGACTTGGCTTGGAACCCTGGCTAAGGATCCACTCTATAGCTGTGCCAGTGGGGAGTCTTACTGGGGATCTGGAGAGAAAGGGAGAAAACCAGCCTGAGACTAACTGCGATCTCTGTGAGCTCTTAAGAGAAACTGTACTTTACTGTGCATGTATTTGTTATCCTTCCTAATGTGGATGCCCCTCAATGGTGTTAGTGGTGATGATTGAGGCTCCTTGACTACTGGGCCGGTGCACGGATGTCACAAGCAGTTCGGATTCAGATAAGGATGTAGTACAACTGACTCGATGTTTGCCATGAGATAGATACTTGAGAAGAAGTTAGAGATGAGGAAAGAGTCCAACTGGGCATTCCTAGACTTGGAGAAAGCATATGACAAGGTCCCAAGATAGTTAATCTAGGCAGTACTGTGGTGGTTTGAAGTGCCAGAAACATTGGTAGAATTAGTGCAGGCTATGTACAAGAACCCAACGACTCACGTATGAACAATGTTTGGCCTCACAGAGGGGTTTCCAGTGGGAGTGGGGCACACCAGGGTTCAGCTCTGAGCCCACTGATGTTCATACTGGTGATGGACTACATTAGCATACAGGTCGGAAGGGGACAGATCAACAAAGTTGCTGTATGCAGACGATGTGGCATTACAGGCAGACTCTGAGCAAGAACTTCAGAAAAGTATAGGTGAATGGAATGCAAAACTCAAGGCACATGCGATGAAAGTAAGCACAGATAAATTGGTGGTAATGGCAGCAAATTGGGGAAATCAGAAGAAGCTGAGAATACCAATGGAAGGGAAGATAGTGGAACAGGTAAACAGCTTCAAGTACCTGGGAGGGGTGGTTGAGTACAAGGATATTCTGAATGAAGAGGTCAAAGCTAGAATCAGAGGGGCTGCAGCCAAATGGCATAGAGTATCAGGTGTAGTCTATGACAGAAGAATGCCAAAGAAGCTGAAAAGTAAGGTGTACAAGACAGTAGTGTGACCAGAACAACTGTATGGTACAGAAACCAGGGCAGCAAAGGCAGAACAGCTGAAGAAGCAAGAGATGATGGAAATGAAGTGCCTGAGAATGGTGGTAGGATGCACACTGTGGGACAGATGAAGAAATGAGGACATATAAGCAGAAGCCAAGTTAGCTCCAATTGCAGAAAAGATCAAAGAAAACAGATTATGGTGGTTTTGACACATGTGCAGCAAAGCAGAATACAATCTGGTAAGGAAGATTTGGGACAGGCAGGAAGAAGGTAAGAGGAAGTGAAAACATCCAGCAAAGAGATGTCTGGGTTGTGTGAAAGAAAATCTGCAACAGTCAGGCATGAGTGTTGAAGAAGGCAAGAGTGTGGCACTGAATCCAGAGAGTTGGCAACAGTTAACATGATACCCCGACCCCATGTAGAAAAAAGGGGAAAAAGGTGGCTGATGATGATGCTGATCTAACATCTCACAAGTAATAATGGGGTAGGTTCTTCCCTTATGAATTACATTTATAGGTGGTTTGTCCAGATACCGACCTTCACTGAAATGTGTTATATAATAATGATTAAAAAATTGAGATTCTCAAAGGATGATAAATTATGATGTTATCAGATGTTATGGAATTCCCAGCCTCTTAAGAGTTATTTATGCTGTTAATGTATTTATAAAAATATTTATTATTTGATTTCAAACTAGGTTTGTTTTCAAAATGTATTTTTTCGGTCCTGATGTTCAACTTAAGTAATCTAGTAATATTATACAGAGTTCTTTTTATTTGCAGTAGTCAAAAATTTCTTGCATGTCTTATGTTTATTGGATCTTTTTCTTGTGTAGTTTATGAATTTCCACATGGGAGGAAATTATTTTTAGATGTGTTATGCTTATAATTTGCAGTACATTCAACACTATCAAACAGCAGATCTTGTATTATATCCAAAGCTGGTTACAGGAATGCTAGCCTGTAGAGTGTGTATGTTCAATTAAGGCCCCATAGTTTAATTCTGCCAAACTTATTTTCTTTTTATTTATTCTCTGCAGAGGGTTACTTATTTTTAAATGAAACCACATGGAGTTATGATCTGAGAGTCCTAGGGGTGCTTCAGCTGTTAAGTTATTAATTATTTGTTAAAACAAGACTGTTTCAAAAGGTGGCAAACTTAAAAACTAAATAAAAATAAAAACCACACCAATGAGCGCAAGGAGAAGAAACAGCACTGGTCTAGCTTTTTAACTTTAATTATCCACTTTCATCTACAGAGACTTCTTCAGAAACATTTTACAACCAATTCACTTCAGTATAAATACATTTAAAACACCAATCACAACAAAAGAACAATTAAACAATTAAGTGTTCAATTAATAAAAAGCATTCAATAAAAATAACCTCTTCCTTTACAAAGTCATTTTTTAACTTTAAGTCTCTTGTCTTTAAAAAAAAGCATTTCATATTGATCCCATCATTTAGGCCAGAATAATGGTCTGCCTTTAGTGTAATTTGCCATTCGTTCTTTTTTATTTCAACTATATTTTTATAATTCCCCCCCTTAGATCTAAGGGCACTTCTTCCAACAGAGAAAATAAAAAAATGTCTTACATTTATTGCAAACTCTAGTGTGTTTGACTAAGGCATTTTTATCATCCTTCCATTTTAATTGAATATAAATATTCTTTAATTCTTTTATTTGAAGTTCTTGTAGTCTTACCTACATAATAAGAGTGACAACCAGAGTACAGGCTTATATATACCACTCCCCTAGAATTAGATGAAAATCTACCAGGAATCTCAACAGTTCGAACTAAATGTTCTAATGAAATAAAAGGTCCTTCATATATGAATCTACAAATAGTACAAGCCCCGCATTTGTATATTCCTTTACTTTTATTTGTAAGAATAAGGGAATGCTGATATTATCTTTTTGTAATATAAATTTGAAACTATTGGCCTTTTTGTAAACAGATGAAGTACATTTACCCACTACATTCAAAAGTTCAATATTACCTTCTATACTTTTCCAGTTGTTACTTATAATATTTTGAATAGCAGAACTATCAACTGACATATCTAAAAAGCACACTGGCATGTTATTATTCAAATGTGTCCCATTTTTGCTTCGATAAAGAGCCCTAACTAAAATAAGTGCCACGTGTGCATTTCTTTTGAAACCAACTTCCTTAGCAACCATCAGTAAAAATCTTTATTATATCTTATTTCCGTAAATAAAGAAATAACAAGTTCAACTTCTTTATCATAATCATATCACGTAGTGATCATCCTAAGTACTTTAATAAACTGTCCTCTAGGGATGTTCTTTTTAATAAAATTCATATGGTTGCTTCTGTAAAGTAGATATCAATTGGAAAAAGTCTCTTTTCGGTAGATAGTGCTATCAAAATTTTAATGTTGCCTATCCCATTCTATGATAATATCTAGAAAGTGAACTTTCATCCCTATTTCTCCTAATGCAGACTTTAAAAAGTCAATATCTAAATTCAGCTGTTCAATAAATAACTTACATTCATCTTTAAATCAACGAAGAACAAATAAATACATTTTTTGTAATAAATTATTTTGTTATAGTATATATCTGAAGGTAGAATTTCCATTTCCCACCAACTGAGAACTAGGTTTACAAAAGCAGGGGCCACTGCGGACCCCATTGCAACACCTCTGATTTGTTTATAATTTTTTTTATTAAACAGGAAAATTATTATCTAGCAAAGTTTCTAGTAATGCACAATAAAAAGTAATCAAATCGTTGGATATATCAGTATGTTTTCCCATAAATAACCTTACAAATTCAACTCGCACATCATGTGGGACACTTGTATAATGGAGAGATATCAACAGTAACCATACAAATATCTGCCTCTGCCGTACAGGTCAGTTTCAGACTGAAAGCAAACAAACCAAGAAAAGATCCCTCCCCTTAGCTACATGTACAATGAAATCTTAGCATTGTATGTGTATTCTGTTACATATGAACCATCCATGTGCACCACGTCATATATGTACGCAGCATTCTCCTATTCTAGTTTCATCCAGGTGTCAAATCTACTGATGGACCTCTCTAGTACCCATCCAACAAGTGGCAGCAAGCCTCTGTCCATTAACTTTTTTCGGCACTGCTGCTGGACCTTCATTCTGATCAGACATCCTTCCTTTGCTTTGTGAGCTACCTTGACAGTGTTTTGCTATTGGTCAGTGGGATTATAAAAATACTATTTTAACACCGTTATAAACACATTCCCAGAAAGACAGCTTAGAAAACACAAATGTAATGGCTGCCACTATGTAAATAGAAAGTCACTTAAAATTGCTACCTTGGCCTCAGGTGTGAAATCCACACCTTCTAGTATTGATTAGTGCAGTCTTAGCTATTCTTCAAGCACAGTTAATATCAAAGTGACTGTATGCCAACATCTGAAGGGAAATTAGCAGAACTGTCAAGCACATATATCTTCTGCATGATGGATTTGGTTTCTGTGTCGAGTCACCACATGTCTTCCAAGTACATCCAACTTTGTAGCTATTTTGACCTTTTTACCCTCCATGAATGTAGTACAAATGTGTCATAGACTTAATGCACAGTGAACTATAAAAGGCCTTAATTTTCTTTCAGCTCCATTTGAACGAGGGAAGGGGACTGTTCTTTCAGTTTTCTATACAAAATATTTTCTCTTCCCATAACAGAATGGACAGTATATCTGCTCAGAATCTTTCTAGTATCCATCCAAGAAATGTAAGCAAGCATCTTGCCCATTAACTTTTTCCCGCTTTGATTTGACCCCTGGTTTTCAGATCCAATTACTGAACAAAAACGCTAATCATACATGAATAAAGCAGAGTTCTTTCTGTGACCAATTCTGGTTGAATTTTTTATTTTTAATATTTTAAAACATAGTAGTGCTTTCTGGGGTTTTGGACTGCTTTTAACTGTTTCTGAATGCTGAATTTTAGTTAATTTGACCAATTTTTGGAACAATCAATGAAGTGAAAACAGCCTGCTACTGACATGTAGGGTTCAGTTATTCTCCTTGCAATTTGACTTTGTTTGTCTTGTGGCTGAAATGTGCATAGGGGTCTTGTGAGATGAATTTGCCAGAACCACTGCTGATCCTTTTCCTTAAGTTTTCTTTATTACAGAAAGACTTTCAAATTAACAGTTTTGCTGTACATCTCCTAGTACCAAGCCCAATATTAGATATTCTACCTTCTTACCATACCTCTCAAGTGTACCTCATTACGAGGAATGTACCTCATTTGGGGTCTTAAAAAGTTCATGTTCCTCGAAGTTCCTCAAAGTTCCACATTGAAAGATTCTGTCACACATTCAGTGTTGGGAATTTTTTTTAAGTGAAATCCATTGTAAATAGAAGTGAATCATATTAATTCATTAAAAGATCTTCTTTATAAGTAAAACCAGCTTATTTTAACCATCCTATGACCTTCCTAGTTGAAGTGGTTAGTAAGCCATTAGTATGTGTTCCACATTTTGCCCATTTGTTCCACATTATGAGGGCTAGTGTTCCTCATTTTGGACATGGAAGGTTGAGAGCTATGCTTCTTACTTTTCTCCCTTCCCTTACACATTCACCACTCATTTTTTGTCTCCTCTAACATTCTCTCTTCTCTATACATATAAACACACACACACACACATATATATATATATATATATATATATATATATATATAAATATTCATGGATTCACTTCAGAAGCTCGAAATACTGAAATCTCGAATTTCAGTATCTCGATCCCAAGAAGTGGAATCCACAAAACAATGAAAACTAAAAACCGTGAAATTCAAAACCTGGAATACCAGAAGTTTTGAATTTCTCAGTTTTACTACACACACACACACACACACACACACACACACACACACACACACACACACACCATCCACCACACAAATACACACAATCACTCTACTACATGAAAGCAGGGGGCCAGGCCCACCTGCACCCCCCTACTTAAATATTCTCACTCCGAGGTCACACTACATACAAACACACACAAAACACCACCACACAAGCTACTTTCTCTTTGCACACACACATCACAGCAACAAAACACACTAACACACACCACAGCCCCTACCCAAACCCCTTAACACACACACACACACTTACCTGAATACATAGCCATAGCGGAACTTTAGAAGCACAAAATTCAAAACCTCCAGTATTTGAGGTTTTGAATTTTACGCTTCTAAACTTTCGCTATTATGTGGCTTCGTCTTCTTGGGCTCGAAATACTGAAATCCGAGATTTCAGTATTCTGAGCTTCTGAACGGAACCCATATTCATACACACATATACATATACATATATATATATATATATATATATATATATATAGATATACATATATATATATATATATATATATATAGATATATATAGACGTATATAGACTACCAGTTCTTCCACCAACAGCTTCCCCCTCTACTTGGAACATGTACTTTTACTCATGCTTTGATAACGGGGTTGCCTGACTGAGGAAGTCCCGTTTATAGTGGAGGCCCAGACAAGAAAGTTTCCAGATAATCAGATTTATTCACTGCAAACACACAGATAAAATGTAAAATTACTTAAATTAATAATGTTTCTTCTATTTGCCACTTTGTTCTTAGTAACCTCCTTAATACTCACTTCTAATTTGTTTGCCTCACTTGCTGAGTTTTTTACTTGCTCTGCTATTGTTCATCTGTTTGCATTTTTGTATGTACTTTTATTGTGCTTATTTTATTTTACTTGCAAAATTTGTCCTGTGAATTTTTTTACTTGCAAAATTTGAAAAGAAACTAGTATAATTTGAAGTGTGGAGTTTTTTTCCTCGGGCCTCCGCTGAAAAAAGGGGCAAACTCAAGATGGACTAACCTAGGCAACAAATGTCAAATAAATAAAATCATAATCAGATTTATTCACTGAAAACACAAAGATAAAATGGAAAATTACTTAAATCATCTCAGCATACAATAAGAATAAAAAGCACACAATGAAAAGTCCAACACACAGAAATATGCCATCAAAATATAAATAAAGAATCAAATGTAGAACATTTAAACATGGTTAGTTTTCAGACTTGAATCATATAAGACAGAGTAATACAAATAAATATTTACAGCATATACACACAAGAGTAATGAACCATTTGATGCATTTCTTGACAGAAGAGGTAAATAACAGTATCAAGCTACTTCACACATACTAAATTGACTTTTTTATGAGGCTAAGCTAATTCAGGATTATACTTGCCACTTAAATTAGCTTAATAGCAGAACGTATGATTGTCTTGCTGGATATACCTGTACTCCGATTTCACATAGAAATGTGTTCTAAATTTTAACAGCTTGAACTTTGAATAGAGCATCTCCAAATGCATTTAAACATCTGTCTAATCTGATGAGAAAGGAAGATGATCAAAGATTTCTTTCTGAAGTATAACAGCTTAGAGAGTGGCTGATTGACAAGATCACTCCTTTGCAAAACTAACTGCAAACATGATGTGATGTATGTACATTTGAGTCCATCCTAGTTCTTTTAATCATGCACAGTGACGAGAATTACCTCCCTCAAGGTTTATAAAACTAGCAACCCTAATGGCTGCCATCTCATTCTTTTCTATAAGTGAGATGTCAAAATGATTGCCCCATACAAAAAGTCATGGAAGCAGAACATTTTTAACCTTAAATCAATTTTAAGGAGTCAGATCTGATTTTATCCTGTAGTGTGTGTGTGTGTGTGCATGTAAGGTCTGATTAAATTGCATAACTGAGTGAGACATATGCAGGGTTATTTGTGGTTCATCACTTGAGCAGGATCCACTGCACTCAATACATTTTTGTATAACCAATTATAGCTTCAATAGACACACTAATGTAAAAATTCAGTGGATTTTTATACTGTTTGCTATAAAAAGCAAACATTTGGTTTTGGAAGTGCCTAGCAGAAGACTTTTTTTGCTTACACAAAATGCTATGTTTAGCAGAAGACGTTTTGCTTAAGGAATTGTTATAAAGAGTTAAGACCCATATAAAGTCAGCAAATACAGAAGAACTGTTAACTGTTACCATATTCTGTTGTCTTTAAGTTAATAGAGCAGACAGAGATTTCATTAACAAGGACCTCGAAGTGCAGTGGCTTTGGAACAGATCCGTGAGGAATTTCTGCAAATGAAAAAATGAAGAATAGAGACAAACCATTTCACTTAGTTCTCTTTTTGGCGCAGGTAGTTCTGGAACCACCAAAATCTATTAATATTTAATCCAATTTCCAGACATCTACAAATTAACCTGCTGTGATCTGCAGAATCACAATGCTTTAGTTAATGCAAGGAGAAGAGATGCACCAAGTTGCCCTTGGTGTACACATTTCCAAGGAAATTTTGACAGATGGAAATACAGCCGTCTTCTTTCTTGAAATGAATGTTACAAGTCAACAGTGAATCATTTGCCCATACATATTTTATTACATTACAAGCAGAAGTACTAACCTTTCCAGTATCTTGATACAGGGTTGAGTACAGAGATGAGGAAGTTACTAAATTAATCTTTTACTGCACCTTTACAGAGCAGGATTAAATAACCTTCCTTACAGTTCAGAAGAGACTGACTTCCTGGATGATGTATTAAAGAGGGATAGGTTCATGGGTTGGTACTAGGCTATTGGCCCTAGGACCTATACAAGCCGAGCTAAACAATTCCCTGGATATTTCTTCCCACAATATTTACTTCCCTGGACCCCTGTCTAGCAGGGCGACTGATGTGATCCCCGGGGTGAATTTCCTATCTCCCATCCAATCATCAAGGTTCCTTTTGAAGAGGGCCAAGGAGGTGCTCTGCTTTGCATATATGGGCAGTCTATTCCAGAGTATGGGAAGTCTCTGGGTTAGGAACCTATACACCTCCAGCATGTTTTGTTCATTGTGATGACAAGGTTTAGATCCCTAGAGCATGTGGCTCTGAGGGATTGGGATTTTTTTAAGTGGAGCATGTCTAACAGCTCAGGGTTTGACACGGCCTTGTATGTTAAGCAGAGATTACCTCTGAGTAGACGATATGCCACAGAGTATAGCTGGAGTTTTTTTTACACGGTCAGCAGAGGGCATCTGCTTTAGGCCTGTGATTCTTTTAGTGAGGTATTTCTGCAGCCTTTCCAGCTGTTACAGATGTCTTGTGAGGTACATACCAAATGGGGCATTGTACTAAATAATGGGTCTAATGAGGGATGAGTACAGTGGGACAATGACCTCCTTTTTTTCTGGATGAAAAGCCCTTAGTAATGAGGTGTGCCACATAGAAGGATTTCATGACTGTTGTGGCGATGTGGTAATCAAGGGTGAGACCACTGTCCACCTGTGTCCCTAAGTCTCTCATCACACTTTTGGTGTTTAGTGTACTGCCACCTATGTGGTAATTCATGGGAACATGGTTTTTCCCAAAGGGGATAACTATACATTTCTTGCCATTAAGTTTGAGCCCATGGCTCTGGCACCAAGCATCTGTTTCTGTAAGGCCCTTTTGTAGAATATCCACATAATTTGGGGATTCAATAATGGCTCCCAGTTTGCAGTCATCTGCGAACTTTGTTAGCCAGAGTCCCTTAGTGTTGGCCTGTACGTCAGAGAAGTAGATGCCAAACAAGAGTGGTCTCAGGACTGAACCCTGAGGTACTCCACTTGTCGGGAGCTGGATTTGGAGTTGGCTACTTTTACAGTCTGGGTAAGTTGAGTGACGTAGGGATTTATGCCCAGCTTAGTAAGTTTATCGATGATTCCAGAGTGGAGGATGGTGTAGAAGGCCTTGGCGAGGTCCAGATAGGCTGTATGGACCACCTTACCCTCGTCCACAGCTCTGGAGACTGATTTGAAGAAGTCAATCAGGTTCAGGAGACAAGATCGGCCCTTCATGAACCCAAACTGAGTGGGGTCCAGTGTTTGAAGGTTGCCAATGTCTTTGTTTGTAAGTTCCATGATAATGCGTTCCATGGCCTTGCAGATCAGGTTCATCAGACTGATGGGATGGTAGTTCCCAGAATCCAAGGTGGATGCCCCCTTGTGGAGTGGGATAACTGTAGTTGTGCGCCACTCAGTGAGCACAAAGCCTGAGCTAAGGCTATGATTAAACATGACACTTAGGTGAGGTGCCAGTTCATTTTTTAGTTCATGTAATACACAGCCTGGGATGTCATCTGGTCCCATGGATGCTGTATACTTAGATTTGGAGAGTGCGGTTTCTACCTGTGTGGCCGTGATTACCAGAATTTGGAAATCTTTTTGTATTGAGATGGGCCCTTTAGGGGGTGAGAGGGGGGTGAAGCTGACACTAAATTGATCTGCCAGGATATTGGCAATATCCTTGGGATCAGTATATTTAATGCCATTCTGTTGTAGCTCAGACAGCATTGCCATTTAGATTCTTGACATAACTATAGAATGCCTTGTGGTTGTCTTTGGAATCTTTGGAAATTTTATTTTCGTAACTGGCTTTGGAGGATTTTATGAGGGATCTCAGCTTCTTACTAAGGCTGGTAAGGGAGTTTTTTGCATCCTGGGATTTTCCTCTTTTCTGCAACAGTTTCTTCCTTCTGTTGTATAGTTTGTTTATGGCAGAGAACCACCAGATTGTCTTCCTTTTTGTGGAGGAGAGAGTCTTGGTTCTATTTGGGGTGGCACGATTCATGCACGAGTGGATGTGCTCATACAGTGCCTTAGTGTAGGATTCAGCAGTCGAACTTTCAGCTCCCATCTGCATGGGTGCCATGAAGTTTGTCACTTCTGACTTTAGCATGAAGTTGGCTTTGGAGACGTTTTTTATGGAGGTTTCCTTACTGGGATGTGGGGGTGGGATGTGGATGTCAAGGGTGATTTGCTTATGGTCAGACCTGACTAATGAGGGGGTGACCATTGGTGTGGAACATCTATCTCCCTTGTTGGTAGTGACCAGGTCTAGGATATTGGAGCCCCTGGTGGGACAATGGATTAGTTGATCCAGGGCATTGGAATTTCTGAATTCCAAGAACCGTTGGGAAAAGGTGTTGGAACCCAAGTAGTTTTCCCAGTTAATGGCAGGGTAGTTGAAATCACCCAGTATTAGGGTGTTTGGTTGCATCTTAATATTTTCCAATATGTTTAGAAAGGTGTAGTGAGAATCTTGGGGCATGGTGGGGGATCTGTAGCAAGCTACAATTTGCATTGCAGTCTTACGTAATGTTAGTTGCACCCGGAGAATTTCAGATACATTGTGTTGGGCAACTAGCCTGGAGGTGTGAATATCCTTGGTGAATATGGACACTCCTCCACCTTTAGTGTTTCAGTCTTGGTTTGGTGGCTGAAAAGTGTGGTAAGAGTTGTAGCCTGGTATTGCAGGGGTGCTCTCTGGAGTCTTGAACCAGGTCTCAGTTACTGTACAGATATCGATGTTCTCCATTTTCAGGAGTGCCTCGAGAGAGTGCATTTTGAGGTTTAGACTTCTAGCATTGAGTAGCATTACCTTCAGATTTTGCATGCTTGTGTCTGTTACGGTGGTGATTTTGTCCTTTGAACCTTGCCTAAAAAAGGCACTATAGGGGTGGCAAGAGCTTTAGCCAGTAACCTGAATCCCAGGGGTGACAGGTGCAGATCCTGGTATGTCGATCATGTCGTCCCAGGCAGACAGATACTGGATCCCTTTTGAATGACACCAGAAGCTTAGCCAATTGTTGAAGTCAATCATTTTGCCCTTATACTGTGGTATTATTCTGGGCGAAGGCAGGATGCTACTCAGGGCTAGGGTCATACCTGCCTTGGCCACATGATCCGAGAGCTCTTCCATGTCTATTTTCATGTAGTCCAGGGAGGTATGTCTCAAGTCATTCACTCCAACATGGACAATGACAGAGTCGTATTTGTACTTGTGGAGTGACTTGAGTGCATGCGTTATGTGGTGGATCCTGGCACCCGACAGGCAGCTGACTGTAATTTTGTGACTAGATAGCAGAGTTGATAATTTTAGATGAAAAAGGGTTTTACTGCCAAAGTACTTCCTTTCAGGAATGATGATCTTATTCAGTTACTCTGCCTGCTGACAATCAATGCATCTATCAATACTCTCTCTCATGTATTTATTTCTTTTTGCTCAGATCTACACAAGGGCTATTTAAAACCCTTTAATTTAGGGATAGCAGCACTATATAGTCACATTGCAATTTATTGTACACCACACATTATGACAAGGCTAGCAGTTGTGAATCAGAATCCCAAGGTCTTTTAGAAGGGGTCGAAGACTGGGGGCAGACGCAGACACAGCCAAACCTTGTAGGGGTTTCAGGGCCATAAAGGCATTGAAAAGCCCCTAAGTAAAGCCTAGCCATTCTCTATGAAGATCCTTAGACAAAGACGTCACAAAATTTAATATCTGCTTTAACAAATCTAGGAGATTCAGACCCTTGCCTAAGTTCAATGAAGGTAACAGGCACCTCTCCCCTAACATTTGGGGAATTTCTCTAGGCCTTTCACAAATAAGCAGAAGTGGTTCCCCCTCTACATCTACACCAGCCCCATGCACAGCCTCAGCAGACGTGTGGGTAGATAGCTCCATGTCGGCCTCTGACTAGGTTGTGGGAGAAGGAACTGACAATGGCACTGAACAGTCCTTTTCTTCATCCAGTGTCTTTTTTTTTTTTTTTTTTGTTAAATGTTGACTGAATGTCAGGGCAGGTGGATTCAGACATGGTAACCTTAGCCAAAAGCTTCAGATGTTGATTTTCTAAATAGAGATAGATGACAGAGGATTGTGGAGTGTCTTAGGGACAAATGCCTTGACAAATCTCATACTGTGTATGGCCGTATGCAGCACTCAAACAAAAAAGCACTTCTTGTGTTTTTCACTATGAGGAAACAAGAGGGAGCCACAATGGACCCCGGGAACTACCGCCCTTTTAGCCTGATGAGCCTGGTCTGCAAGGCCATGGGACGTATCATCATGGAACTCATAAACAAAGACATTGGTAATCTCCAAACTCTGGACCCGACCCAGTTTGGATTTGTAAAAGGCAGATCATGTCTCCTAAACCTGATTGACTTCTTTGAAGCAGTCACCAAAGCCATAGATGAGGGTAAAATGGTTCACACAGCTTATCTAGATCTCGCCAAGGCTTTCAACACCATCCCCCACTCTGGAATTATAGATAAGTTCACTAAACTAGGTATAAATCCCTATGTCACAAGATGGGTTGCCAACTGGCTCACGGACAGAACCCACACTGTGAAAGTAGCAGATTCCAAATCTGACATCAGACCAGTGACAAGTAGAGTACCACAGGGTTTCAGTCCTGGGTCCTCTCCTGTTTGGTATCTACTTCTCTGAAGTGCAGGCCAACACAGAAGGTCTTTGGCTAACAAAGTTTGCAGATGACTGCAATTTAGGATCCATAATCGAAACTCCTAACGATGTGGACAAACTACAAAAGGGCCTCACTGAGACAGATACCTGGTGTCAAAGTCATGGCCTGAAGCTCAATGCCAGAAAGTGCATTGTCATCCCCTTTGGTAAAAACTCTGTACCCATGAACTACCACATAGCTGGTAGTCTACTTAATGCCGAAAATGTGATGAGACCTTGGGACACAGGTGGACATTAGTCTCTCCTTTGATAATCACATTGCCACAGTGGTCAGGAAATCCTTCTACATGGCTCATCTCATCACAAAAGGATTCTTATCCAGAAAAAAAGAGGTCATTGTTCCCCTCTACTCATCACTCATTAGACCCATTATAGAGTACAACGCCCCTTTTGGTATGTACCTCACAAGACATCTACAACAACTGGAAAGACCACAGAAATACCTCACAAAGAGGATTACTGGCTTCAAACAGATGCCCTATGCAGACTGTCTCAAAAAATTACAGCTTTACTCCATCGCATATCGCCTACTCAGGGGGCGATCTCTGCCTAACATACAAAGCTATGTCAAACCCAGAGCTGTTGGACATGCTCCACTTAAAGAAATCCCAATCCCTCCAAGCTACACGCTCTAGGGACCTAAACCTTGTCACCACAATAAACAGAACATGCTGGAGGGATAGATTCCTGTCCCAGAGACTTCCCATACTCTGGAACAGACTACCTATGTCAAACAGAGCACCTCATTAGCACTCTTCAAGAAAAATCTTGATGACTGGATGGGAAATGGGAAATTCACCCCGGGGATCACTTCTGTGGCTCTGCTCGACAGGGGCACAGGAAAATAATTTTCTTGGGTGGCAAAAGCCAGGGTACATTTTTTGGCTAGGCTTGTATGGGCCCTAGGGCCGATAGCCTAGTACCTACCTATGAACCTATGAATCTAGCTCCCACATTCACATCTTCCCTTCCCAGAAGAAATGGAAACTACAAGGATGAAAAAAGAAATGAAGGAACCCCAATGGGGCACGTATCTTTAGAAGGCTGGGTAGATGAACCAGTTCAGTGAATGGTATATGGACTGAATTCAGAGTCAGTATTCAGACTGGGCGGCAAAGAAGTTCTGAGAATTAGGCGCCTGCATGTCACATATATGCTACTCACAAGGTGTAAGGTACATGTGTCTGATGCTGACTGGAAGTTTAGCTCTCCTCTGCAGGATATATCTAAGGTATACAGAATACTGCAACAGTAATAAAGGAAGACATCTATACGGGATGCATCCTGCCAAGGACTGGACTTCTAGGCAGTCTACAAAGCTCTGGGCTCCCTCCTAGTGCATAGTACATCCACCCTTCACACAAGATTGCATGTGGTATAAGATGTACATATGGGTGTACCAAAAATCAAAGCTATCTAGCCCAAAGGGGGAGGCTGAAGACCTACAACAATTTGGTCAAATCCAGTATGAATTCTGATGTCATGTCAGGAGGGCAAATAAAGTAGGACACCTCTACCACAGCCTGGGAAGAGTTAGAAAGACAGAAAAGGGGGGGGGGGGTTGATGGGTGGATGCTATTACAGCAATGGTGATATATTCAAACATTTACTGTCATTGTAAGTAAACTTACAAAACAATGTTATGCTCTTCATTAGATCCTTGTTACAGTACCCAAAGCTATATGAGACAATTCCCATTACTTACGAGGAATGGTTGGATGGAAAAGGTCCAGAATCCTGAAGTCCTTCTAGTAATACTAATCTGGCACTGGAGACTGAGTCTAGCTTGTAGTGCTTAGTAAAGGTGCGTAGAGAAGACCAAGTAGCTGCCTCTAGGATAGACATAGTGTCCACTCCCTTCCAAAAAGCCTCAGAAGTAGCCACAGCTCTGGAAGAGTGAGCATTGGTTTTCTGACAGGAACTTGTACCATGTTAAGAGTAATAAAACTGGATTGCTTGAGGCAGCCATCTTCAGAAGATTTGCTTAGATACTGACCGTCCTTTCTTTCTCCCATCAAAGGAAACAAAAAGTTAATAAGGTTTCCAAAATTATTTAGTCCCAACCAGGCAAAATTTCAACTGTCTATTAATATCCAAAGTATACAGGATTCCTTCTTGTCTGTTTTGGGGTTCTGGATAGAACACAGGGAGATCAATGGTCTTATTTAAAGTAAACTTCTATCAAACCTTTGGCATACAAAACAGGTTGGTTCTAAGACTTGTGCAAAGAAATTAGACACTGTCATATGTGCTAGCATGTCTGGCTGATGTTTTTTACATAATTTCAGACTAACTTATTTATTATATGCCAGCATGACTAGCTATGATATTGTAAATAAGTTGTTGCATGTTGAATAATGCTCTGTTTCCACAGGATGTTTTAAAACAGTTGAACAGTGTTCTGTTACATGTCTAACTGCACTTTTGTGAAGGTGATTCTAACTGCAGGTCATTTCAGAGTCAGCTGATCTACAGATGATGTCAGCGGAAGGTTTCCAGTTGCTCTGTGTTTACTTTCAGAGACTGAAAGAGAGGAAGGATCTTTAATAAACAGCTGTCTATTGATTTTCAAACAATGAAATAAAAATAAGAACTGGAACAGCTGAGACAGTTAACCTAGTCTATAAAAGAGCTTTGTGAAGACAGTTGAAGTCAGTTGTAGTAGTTGTTCAGTTGTGTAGTTGAGTTTACAGTTCAGTTCACAGTTGTACTGAGCAGCGGATACCAAAAAGGACTCACCAAGAAGAACTGTAAGCTTGCCTTTGCTCTGCTGTATTATTTAGTTCAGATCAGGGACAGTGTTCTCTAGTCAGATAGGTAATTACAGCTAATTAAGAGTTTATTTTTCTTAATGTTGAATTACCATCCTTCAGTATTAATTTCATTTTCCTGGTGATTTAATTCTGTTTATTGAAATTACTATTTTAATCATTTTGCTCATTATTAAATATTTTTATTATCTTACATTGTGGCTGATCAATCAGTATATTATATAGTGATTTGAGAGTGCTTATACCTGCTCTGACAAATCCCGGGCCACTCCGAAAGCCTAGCTGCTTTAGGTCATTTGCTACCATTTGTTTTAATACTTAGTTTTAATAATTGGACACACCTTTGAAAGGACATGTAGACCCTCTGGTTGGTGGCAGCGTTTTACCGTATCATTTGGGAGAAGAGACACACCTGGAAATTGGTTAGGCTTTCCCAGAAGTGTTTGGATGTGTGAGATTCAATTAAGTCAAGTGTGAGTGCAACAGAGGTCTTAAACTGGGACACATTGCTCTGGAGTGTGTAATAGGGTGTTATAATTGGGGTGGACAATGCTATACACTCCAGTCCCAGATTACAGAGTGTGTTTCTGTTGTGCTCTCAGGGGAAAATTGTGAAATATTACTCCTGTTTAAGTGACGGTCTCACATTGGAGTCAGTAGTGAAGACTGAAGTTCCTTAGTTACTGACCCAGGGTAGTAGTGGACATCTCTTACTGGTGACAGTTCGGTGGGATATTACCTGGACATCACATAATTAGTGGCAGTTTGGTGGGATATTAGCTGGATATCACAACTTGTAATTCACATACCCAGCTATTTGAAGTCAAAGCAGTAAGCAAAACAATCTTCCATGTGAGAAATTTTAGAGAAGAACCTAGTCTATAAAAGAGGCTGTAGGTTCAAAGGAGGAGAGAGTTAACTTCTTCAATACTAAATTAAGATCCCAAGAAGGCAACTGTTTTCTATGTGGTCTAATACGTAAAATCAATTTTTGAAAGATTTGAAGTAAGGAACAAAGAAGGGATCCAAAAGCAGAGCAACAGAAATAGCCAAACGTTGTACTTTTATAGAAGTAAACACTAAGCCTGGGTTGAACAATTCGCACAGGTACTGAAGAACGACAGGGGTCCTTTGCTTGTGATGGATCATGTTATCTTTTATGGCACCAACTAGAAAATATTTTCCATCTGGCTAAGTATGATTTCCTAGCAGCAGGTTTGAGAGTCTTCTTTAATGCTACCATGTTTCCCTCTGAAAAAAGCTGCCTGAAATGAATCAAAACCCATCACTCATATTGCTATGTGAATATTTTGAATGTTGAGGTGGACCTGTCCTGTCTGAGCATATCAACTTTGTGAGGATGTTTTTGATACTTGGATATCAGAGGAAAGATGGGAAAGGCATATCCTTGGGAAAGAAAAATGCGTCCATTTTTCAAGTATTTCTTCAGGCTGTCACAGAACAGAACTGGTTTAGTTGTCTCTTGAGATAAGAGACAAACAAATACACCCAGGAAGTTTCCCACGGGTGGACAATCCCCTTTATGACCCCTGGGTGTAGCATCCACTTGTGCGGGTGTATTCTGGATCTGGTCAAAGTGTCTGCTGCTGTGTTCTGCTTTGATAGAATGTTACCTGCTGAATAAGGTTGTTCTGTATTGCTAGTTCTCGGGCAATCATGGTGAGTCTATATTAGAAGACTGAACATTTAGGTGATCGAACACCTAAACATCGATCTTCTAATACCGAAAGCAAACAATGGCGAATGGCCAATTTAACGCAGGGAAAGATTTCCCTTGGCCATTCGCTGGAGTTTGCTATTTCCCTACTGTTGAGTGATCTTGGAGTTGGCATATTTAGTTGTGGGGGTGTGGGGGCACAGACCCCACATTGTGGGGTGTGGGGGCAAAGCCCCCCACTTAATTTAGATGTAAAGTAATGTTGTTTGTGTTGTGGCCGAGGGACGTGTTTCCCTGGGACATTCGACATTGTGCAGTTCGATATTAGATCATCGATGTTTAGGTGTTCGATCACCTAAACATTTGGTCTTCTAATATAGACCCATCATGGTGAGCCTGCAAAGGGGGTATACATCTTTGTTCCTCCTTGTTTAAGTACCACATCACTGTGGTGGTATGTGTTATCAATAAAGGGTCCAGAGGTCCACTACCGATTTATAACTTTGGCAGCTTTTATAAAAGCCATCCATCCATCCAACCTCAACCCCTTTAAACATTTTGCACATGGGGTCAGGGTATCACTTCAACAGTGCCAATCATCTCGAGCCAAGATTTACACCGCCGGATGGTTAGCCATCATCTCCTTGAAATTTATATGCTTTGTTACTGAAATTAGGCTTTCACAAGCCTTGAACCTTGATACCTTGAGAAACCCCATCACCATGCATAGTCTGCAACTTCTGTCATGACTGACTTGACAGTAGAAGTAGGAGAAAATGGGAGCCCTGGAATGAGCACAAGCTGAATGGCCCACCAGAGGAGCTCCTTTTCGATGATACTGAACACTGGCATTTGAAAGGATAAGGGATGAAGATGCTGAATCCATACGAATATGAGGTACCACAAGAGTTTCCTCATCTGTAGTCTGGCAAATGAAACCATGTTTTCCAGACTCTTAATACGGACATGTTGTGATGGGCCAGATTCATGAAGTGAAGCTGGAAAGATAATACTCTGTCTGGAGGGAGGTAAGCAGTAGATAAAGGTGTGCCCAGGAGACAGCCTAGAAACACTAACAAGAAAGAGGGATTTCAGCAAGACATTTTTCAGGTTTAGTTTGAAACCCAGGCTGTTGAAAAGTTGAAGACTGAAATGATGAGCTGCTAGGATGTTTTGGACAGAGGGAGCTAAAATAAGGCAATTGTCCAAATACAGGAAAATATGAATGCCTTAAGGTCTGCAAAGGTCAATGACCTGGGTGATGCATTTTCTGAAAACTCTTTCAGCAGTGGAAAGACCAAAAGGCAAAGATGTAAAATGAAAGTGCAATCCCACACAGGTAGGTATCTTTGATGTCGATAGTGACTAGAAAAGCCTTGGAAGACAGAAGAGGACAGAGAGTTTGTGAAATGAGCACCCTGAATTTTGGGTGCAAAAGACACATGGCTAGCCTTGAAAGGTCCAAAATAGGTTTCAATGTGCCTTCCTTTCCAGGAACCAGGAAAATTATTTTTTTAAGCCTTTGCCTCTTTGGGATGTAGGCATGGGTTCTGTCTTGCTCAGGGATAACAGACCTGACAAGATTTTAGGAAACATTTTTTCAGAGGATGAGGGGATCCAGGATAGATATAGAAGGGATGTCCCTTGCAATCTTTATCTACAGTATTCAGGATTATTTTCAGAACCCAGGCATTCATAGTTATTTGTTTCCAGAAATGAAGCCAACCCCCTTTGATATGCATCTGTCCAGACACGTGCAACAACCTGGATGCCCTCAGGCATATCTTAGTAAAAGGATACAAGGCCAAAACCATATGTCCTACACAGACCAACTTAAAGCCCTGCCACTACCTTTGGTATCCTACAGATTGCTAAGAGATGACCTGTTTAGCATACATGGCATTCTCTGACCCAATATTGATAGATTTACTGCACATCAACAGGTCAAACTGCATCAGAAGTACTTGGTCTAGGAATCTAAACCTCTTCTGCAACATCAACCAAACAGTTTGGAGCAGCAGGCATATCTTGCAGAGGATACCACTGTTCTGGAACACACTCCCTACCATGTAAAACAAAGCTCATCCCTGTCCATATTCAAGTGCAACTTGGATCTATGGATGGGAAACAGAAAACTTACCCCAGGACTGCCCCCTGTACTACTAACAGACAGAGGTATCTCCTAAGTGCTTTGTCCCATGCATCGGACACCTCAGTTATCTATGGTATGATCCCAGTTATTCTCATTAGGGGTAATATATAATTATCAACCATGGGATGAGTAAGGCCAACTTAACACCAAATGGGTTAGGTTAATTCAAGCACCAAATGGGAAATTGGCTAGGCTTAAAATGGTACAACAAAAAATAGCTCATGTACTAGTAAAATGAAAAAGGGCTCACATTCCCAAGCTGCACAGACACATGTTCTTTTAATTACAGGTTTCCCGAGCTGCACAGACACACGTTCTTTTAATTAGAGGTTAATTTTAGGCTTAAAATGGCCCATGAGGGCAGCTAGCCAAGTACTTAACTATGAACCTATAACAGAATCCCTGCAATTTGGTAAGAATGTTCACTGTGATTTGAAGGGGAGGGGGTTGGGGAATGAAGCACAGATTGTCATCTTGATTTCATTTGAAAGAATGGTCCTTTAGATGTCTCCTTTCCTTTTTTGAATCTTCCAGCAATTTCTTCTTGTACTGTTGTTTGGAAGGTTTTTGAAAAAAGGAACAGACAAAGAAGGGCAATTCTTTCAGTATTTAGGGATGGGGACAAAAACAGTTGTTTGATTCCATGCATCAACTTTTCCGGGTCTATATTATGCCACCGAAAAACCTTAACAGCAAACACCACATTGTCAGCACATACACAGCAAAATTCACTTCTGCGATTCACTGAATACTTAAAGGCCAAATAAATACTTGCCCCGCAACACAATGTAGCTAAATCAAACCCACCCATGTGGGGGGCTGTGCCCCCCCAACTAAATATACCAACTCCGAGATAGCACTACAGTGGAGAAAAGGGCAAAATTGTGTAGTTGGCCAACTACATCTTTGCCCTCTAAGTATTCAGCAAATCGCAGAAGTGAATTTCGTTGAATACATGTCAGTGATGTGGAGTTCACTGTACAGGTTTTTCGGCAGAGTAATATAGACCTGACTTTCCCCTTTCTTTCAGTTTCTTTAATACTTCATCAGAATTCTCAAATAAATGGCCACTTTCAAATGACACATTCAGTAGATGAGCCTTAACATCACCAGGTAAATTCTGTAATCTAGTCCATGCATTCCTGTGCATTACTTTACTTGTAGCAGAAGCCCTGATACAGAAGCCAATGCATTGTAAGCAAACATAACCGAATACTTACTGACTCCTCAGACAAAGTTTAGTATTTCTAGCAGGGAAGATCTAGCATCAGGGTTTGGGAAGGAAATTAAGGTTTGTAGCATATTAGCAAAAACAGATAGCAGACCCTTGGACATGAGGGGTTGAAGACCGATTTCTCTAAATGTCAAAATGGAATAAGTATAAACATTTTTTCTAACTTTATTAAAATAATGCCCATCATTTTCATTTGGTACAGGATTTGAAGAAGAAAAAGGCTTAGAAGATCAATACTCATCAAAAGAAATTATAAAAGCCTGGTGGCAGACCCTGATATAAAGGAATATGTATCTGTGTCAGACACCTTGTAAAATCTGTCAAGTTTCTTAGGGACAGGGAAGTTGGGAATCTGAGGAAACAGGCAGAAGCAAAGGATCCTTTATGGTTCCTAATACAGGAGACATGGCTACTTTTTTTGAAATTCATACTCAATGGCTCACAAAATCTCTTCTGAGATTCTAACATCTCCATACCTTCCCATTTGAAACATTATTTCATTTTAGAAATTGTATTCTTAAAAAATATTTCTTCATTGGGGGAATCTGAAGAAGAGGTGTTTTCAGCTTCAAACTCACAAGTAGTAGGGAAGGATAACTGTGAGGTGCAAGTCCAGACCTTCAACCTCAGATTCAGAAAGATCCTCCTGTTATGAGGAAGAAGGGATCTCTTTCCCTCGGCTGGAGTCAAAAATGGATAAGAAGGCCCAAGAGCCGGACCACTATCAGGGATCTGGCTACAGCCTCCTCAGCCAAAATTTGTTAAATATCTCCCTCACCTCCAGCAAGAATAATTTTAGGTTCTCCCTTCTCAGCAACAGCCTGACATATGATCTGGTAAGATGCAATTAGTCACGCCAGAGGGATCAGAAGAGATGGACATTTAGTCTGATGACTGTGAAAGTGCCTCAGTGAAAATGTCAGACTCAGAATGGGGAAAGTCTGAGTTTCTTCAGAAACCACTTTCACAGCTCTCTTCTTTTTCTTCTGAAATGGTAAAATCCACCATATAGGAGTCAGTTGCCACAGTTTCTCACATCAGTTCTCAGAGGTGCTTATGCTCAAGATAAAATTTAAGAGAAGCTAGCTTACTCTTTATGGTTTCTGCAGTAAATGATACGCAAATTTGACAGAACTATATGTTTTGTTGATCATCTATACAAAAAAAAAAAAAAACACAAAAAGAATGTGTATCCTTGTAGGGAATCTGTCCACCACCTGAACAGTTAAACTTCCTGGAAGACATAAGCAATTTTTATTTATATTATTCAACAAAAAAGGAAGATTCCACAACACAGATACTTACCTGCCTAAAGCTGTAGCCTAAAGACAACTCTTACACAAACACTGTGCCAAGGGGAGACATGTGGTGCACAAGGACGGGGCTCAAAGCTTTGTAGACTGGCTGGACATAAGATCTATGGCATGATATGTCTTATGGCTACTGCAGCAGTGATCTAATGTAGGGCATTTTATCTGTTTAAGGTCTACCTGTTCCACCATCTGCCCTTATCCAGCCATATGTTTACTGGTCCTGCATCTCAGTCAGGCACTGCATTCACATTAAATGGTGAAACAAACAGTAAAAATGATACAGGAACTGAATTTCCTATGGAAATTTACACCAGACAAGATGAAGCAGGATAACAGATTAGCCTCAGCTTGGCTTATATAAACAAAATAATGTGTGGATTGATGAGTCTTGAATAAAATGATGCAAAAGTAATATCTCTCCGACTATCTCAGTATGACTTAGAAGCATGCACATCAATTTTAGTTTTTGAGAACTTGTATACTGATCCTTAACTAAAATTACTAACTGAAGTAAGTTTTAAAAGATCACCAAATATGCCAGTGTGCTTCAGAAATGTACAATAATGTAATGAGATTAATAAACAACAATAGTTGTAACTGTTGAATATTACGCCAATGATGTGCTGCATCCTCAGAATAGTATTAATAGTCATAAAACTGAGAAATACCTTTACTAAGACACTCATCCATATTGTCTTTAAAGGGGTGTAGGTGTTCGTCTGAAGACAGGCTGAAGACCTTTTTTGCTTCTGTTTCACATGCTGAAATGAGATAAAAATACACAGATGGAAAAGGTCATATGCTTTTTAAAAGTCTTCATTATTTTATTTAATTTCTGCTACACCTTAACACCAAATGGCCTTTATTATAAATAACTCAGAATCAACAAACCCATCGTAATAAATATAACAAGTACAAGTGTGTATACAAGATCAATGGCAAAGTATTTACATCCCCCTCCTTCCTTTGCTTGGGAACCTATATCAAAGCTACTTAAAATCACATCAGATAAATGAAATGAACATTATGTTTATTACCATGACATTAGAACTTCATGGTCCATGTCTGTCCAATTTAACTTCAGGACTGACAGCAACATACAGCAGTTATCTCTGCACCTAGTAAGCTCTCCCAAACTCAAACTCCTCCCCACAATCCCATACAGCACCACACTTCCCACACTCTCCAGATAAAATTTTCCCTGTACATCTTCTACTATAAAGTTTGGCAGCACATCCAATTGGAATCTTTAAGGTGTGTTTACCCAGGTTTCTTTTTACGGACACACAGAAAAGGATGGGGTAAGATTAATTATGCTGAAGTGGACAAACGTGGAGCATGAAGATCTAAAATTACTGTAAATGCTTAACTGCAGG
The DNA here is from genome assembly GCF_019279795.1 of Protopterus annectens. Lineage (NCBI taxonomy): Eukaryota > Metazoa > Chordata > Ceratodontiformes > Protopteridae > Protopterus > Protopterus annectens. The sequence goes on from NC_056749.1 coordinate 568,809,889, forward strand.
ACAGAAACCTAAGCTACTACACCTGCGTGTATATGTGTCAACATTCCATGAAGAACTGTGGCTCCAAAGGACAACAACAATCTTAAGATCACATCCAGATTACAGTGTCTTGCAAAACTGTGCAGTGAAGACCAATTAGCAGCCACACAAATGTCAGAGGAGCTCATAAAGAAGTATATACAGCCCTCACTGAAACGGGCATATGCTTTGGCTGATAGACGTTTGCTGTACTTTATGCAGTAAAAATGAATATATTCTGAAAGCCACCTGGACAGAGTGACCTTTGGCCACCAATATGAGAAGCACAGGATATAAAAGGCTGATCATTCCTGTGATGCCCATGCCCTGGCCCAGCAATTAAGGGGCCTCAATCCTCACCACTAACACCAGTGAGGGGCATGTCATATAGGAGGAAAGGATAACAAATACACAAAGTAAAGTGCAATTTCCCTTAAGAGCACACAGAGATCACAGTCAGTGCAGGGCTGGTCGCTCCCTTGCTCTCCAGGTCCCCAATAAGACTCCCCACTGGCACAGCTATAGGGTCCAGATCTCAGCCTAGTGGGCAAGCTAAAACCTCCAGCACCCTCTCTGTCCAACCAGTGCTTCGTGTCCCTGCCCACGTAGCTGACATACACACATACACACACACACACACACATACACACACACTTTGAGATAAGTTTATACAACCACAAAGACACTCCTGGGAAAGGCTGGCACAGGTTCTCCAGCTGTGCTCCTTTTACCTAGACTTTACGGTAGAAATCACTGCCACCACCCAGCTAATAATTATCAGCTACCCAAAGGCCCTTAAAAGGATGTCCAATTATTACTGTGCAATATTATTATCCAATTGGTAGCATAGCCCATAGCTATGGCTTTGTACAATTTTACCAAAGGCATGCAAGAACTCTAGAGAGCTTAAATTACCTCTATAAAAACAGCCACAGTTGAAAGGTTTTAAAATATTTAATCATAAATAATAAAAACACAAGGCAATACTTTTTACTACACAGTGCAAGTCAAGAGTTCAGAGATCACAGAGAAATATTTAAAATAATTCAGTAGTACAGTTCTGACATCACAGAAAAACACTTAGTCGAATCGTTCTAGTCTCTAGCTATTTCTAAGAGAAAACACAAGTCTAAAATAAACTTACATATAGAGCAAAGCGGTGCTTAGTTGGATGGTCAAGACAAAAATGCTTAATGCTGTCTGATTCTCTCTGTTTTTAAAATCACATTCCTGGTTCACCCTACATCATTCTTCACACTTTCCTGGGGTTCCCAGGCTAACAGGCTACATTCTTTAAGTTCATTCCAGGTCAGGAAGCAAAGCTATTAAGGACATTTATGCATGCAAATTCTGGCCATTACTCTGGCCTTAAAACAATAGCAAGAATTCTTTCACCTAGACAGGCTGGAGCCAACTTTAAAGATTAAAGACAGTCATAAAATGCTTGGCTTAGCTTCCTTACAGCAGAGTGCACTGTTGTTACATTTATTTGCAGTTCCACGTGTAACAGCATTTTTTCCATTTAAGACAACAAGCCTGTGGTTTACATTAATATTTACAAATGACAGAATTATCTATAAAATTCTATCTAGCTAGGCTGGCAGCCTTCACAATTCCTTTTTAATATTTTTAGTTTGGTCTAGCTAAAACCTAAGCTATCTATGAATACTGAGACAATGTAGTCTATTTACTCATTCACTGGAAAACTGGGCAAAGCAAACTGGTAGACTGATGAGTTAGTTAAGGTCCTTTGACACCACTGCCATAAATACTGGGTTGGTTTGCAACTATACCCTTATCCTTATGAAAAATAATACATGGGAAATATGACGAGAAAGCATGCAGTTCAGATATTGTTTTAGCATATAGTGATAGTTAATGAAACCAGTGTTTTCTTGACTAAAAAAATTAAGCTTCACAAAGCCACCAGTTCAAACAATAAGCATGAACTTCTCCAGTACAGAATTTAGATAACATGGTGGTGTAGAATCTCTAAGGAGAGCTCTCAATAATAAAGCACCCCTGTAAGAACAATTCACTGACTTCCAAGGATCCTAGAGAAGATTAGGAACATCTTCAACAAACATTCTTAAAGCAGTGACTCCTTTTGGGGAGGCAGCTAGGAGCCCTTTATCTGAACAGTAGAATACTCTGATCCCCTGTAGTTTGATGTGAGCTGCAAGAGCTGCCATGCATTTGGTGAGGGCTGTGAACTGATATTGACTCTCCCCTATCCAAAAGCAGAGGTACTTCTTGGGTGCTTTTGCTGTTTTGATGTGAAGGTAGGCATCCTATAGATCCAAAGAGCACATCTAGTTGCCTTTCTGTTGGCATGGTAAGAATCAATTGCACAGTGACCACCCAAATTTGATTTTTTGTTATGCATTGATTGAGGCCGGCTAAATTTAGTACTGACCTGATTTTTTTTTTTTTTTGTGTACGTTGGTACCAAAAACAATCCTGAATAAACCTTAGATGTTTTCTGGTCTAGTGGGTCCTCTCGGATGGCTTTTTGTTTTTGTAAGAAATTTACAACCTCAACTTTAACCACCACCTTCAACTTTTGACAGAGTGGGATCCTGGGGACTGGAAAGAAATGGAATATGTTATGCTTTGGATATTATCTTTCTTATCCACCTACAAGCATGATGGACTCCCCCACATGGAGATGGAGGGAGATCTGAACCCCTGATTCCCTCCAATGGGGGACAGTTGGACAAGTCCTCTGGGATTTTGTAGCAGACTTCCAGAAGGAGGGCTATGGAATCCGTGGTACTGTGAACCCCTGTTATTTTAGAGTGACATCCATTTCAACCCCCCCCCCCCACATCTATAGAGATTTCAGTCCAATCTCTGCTCAAAAGGGTGAGGCTGTCAGTGAATGTTTTGCCTTCCTGCTTACTCTTTTGCTGCTCATCTTTCCCTGGTGTCCAAACAGGGAAGAACCATCATACGAGGTATTCATGAAGAAATCTTGAAAGTTTTCTTCAAAGATGCTAAATCCGAGCCAGGCATGGCAGGTCTCACTAGGTAGGACCCAGTCACATGCAGCCTCCATCAACTGTTGTATGAATGAGTTTCATAGACAGTGTAGACAAATAGGATATTGTTGTCACTTGTGGTGCCAGCCTCATTCTGAGACTGCCATGTGGCAACTTTTCAGTGTATCGGGGTACTATCTTCCACATATTGCCGAAAACGTGTCATATGGGTCAGGTAATTCAGTGCATGAATGGTCAATGCACCAAATAATAAACGTGTTTCCCAAAGCCATCTGTGATTCAGGAATCTTTACCTGCGGAAACCAGGCAGTGGAGTCTTGCTTCAAAATCCTGATTAACCCTGGGGTGTCAGAGGATGTTATCTAGTGTACTGGGTTGGGGTTTTCAGCATCCGATTCTTGCCAACATCTATCCACCATTAAAGACACTGTTTTGTCAGCAATAAGGACCACTAAAGTAGTAAACGGGATGGAATGAAAAGCCTCATCAAAATTTCTTCAGTGAACAGCAGATTGACTGTCCACGATCCTCTCTGATGCATCAGTTAAAATACTTCCCCCAATACTGAAGTAATTGGGAATTTGGTGAAACCTCACTTTTGTTTAAATTTGTCTGGGGTGGGGGAAGGGCAGGGAGTCCAAATGCCACCTTTTACATTTCCTCTTCCAAAACACACTCAGAGGGGACTGAGTGAGTCAAAACAGTCTCTAATCAGGACATCTAGGACTACTGATGGCCTTCCATACCTCTGCCCCTCTGGGATGTGGCTGAACAAAGAAAGACATCAAATCAAATTGAGGAGGCCCAGTGGGGGAGGGGGTCAAAGTGGATGCAGACTCCGGGGATTGCACTTGTGTTGAATCCTGTACCCCAGCCAATGGCACATAAACATCAGCCAATTTCAACTCAAGTGGCTAGATCTCAGTACCAGTTATTGACATCTTTTCTGTGGACTTGAATGTGGGAGTTGTAGACACTGAGAACTGTGCTGAAGGGCTCAGAGCTAGTGCTGATCCACTGTTTTCAAGGACATGAACTCTAGTGGCCTTCAATGCCAAAAACTCAACACTGTGGCAACAGGTAGAGAAGGGGACACAGTCACTGAAAGGGAATGCCCCATTGATGTTCATGCTGAAGTCTGCTTATGCACTATCAGCTATGAAAAACCTGCTGCTAGAAAAAGAACAAGGGAAGGAGCAACAGCAAATGTGGGCAAGTGTCCTTCTCGAATCATCCTGAAAAGAGAGGTGGAAGAGGGGACGTCTTAACTAGCACCTTTATCATCTCATCCCAAGCCAAATAATGTGCAGGGTTACAGAGACAGACAGTAAGACAGAGAGAGAGAGAGAGACACACACAAATGCACCAAAGGGGAGAAGGAAGTCCTCAGCTTGAAATACATTGAAATTTCCTTCTCAGAGAGGAAACTACTCTGTCTCTTCCTGGGTTCCATTTCCTGCTGGAAGACAGTAACTACCAATTGGGAAACTCCTGAGGTGGAACCCTGCCAGGCATCATGCCACTGACCTTGAGAGGATTTAAGGAATGACTCTCCTTTCTCTGAGATATATGGGAGGGGAATGCCAATTTGCATCCCTAATACAGATATCCTCCTCAGCCTTTCTCTTTTATTTATTTTTTGATGAATGGATGGCAGGCCATAAAATCATACCTGGGGTACACGTTGCAACCTACTTATTAGGAGAAACTAGCTAACTCACAGTACATTGGGTGGCGTGGCTACGTATCTTGACGGTCACATAAGCTTATTATGAACCTATGACCCCTTATTCCATGTCTCACCCAGGCCAGCAGATACTTAGGAAGCTGTGTATTATTGCATTATTTCAACACTCATCACTCAGGTATTTCCAGTATTACAAAAAACCCCCCCAAAAATGATGCAAGTGTCAAAGACTACAAGAAGAATGGGACAATGAGAAAAATGGAGGATGCAAACAACAAACACCAAAACTACAAGATGTTAACCAAATCCTGTTATTGTGAATAAGTCACACAAGTCTATTGCATTTTGTTTCCAGTATTGTTAGTGCTATTAGCTTCAGGGTAGAATCCCATGCTACAATCTTGAATGAAAGGATGAAATCCTTGCATGCATGCCTACACACACACACACACACACACACACACACACACACACAATCACACTATACTACAGCAGAAGAAAACCTGCTCTAGTTCAAGAATACTGGCAGTGAAGTATATAATCTTTATTCAAATATTCAAAGTATAAACAAAAGACCAGGTCAGTTTCACAGATATCAGAGGTAGTTATACCTGTGAAAAATCCTCCAACTCAACTAGTGCCCTGTAAAAAAAATACTCTGGTATGGCCAAGACTGGTTTTGCAGGCACATTCATAGCAAAAAAACAGTTCAACTCAACTGCTATTTGACAAATGACTGCATAGTCACGTGATCCCAAACTGTTAAAGACAAAAGATGGTCAGGTAAGATTTCCACTTGAGCTTTTCCAAAGAGATACATACGCATAACTACCTCCAGAGTCACATACTTCAATATCCTTTCAGCACAATTCCAGGACTGAGGAAAAAAGGAAAAAAAAAAACAGACTTTAGCTTAACATTCTCTAACATGACATTTCACACGAAGGATGGACTAGTGCATAAGGCCAGCCTGTTGTTATGGAAAACAGTGCAAGAGCACAAGCAATATCAAACCTTGCACTTAAAATCAACTTCATTTCATTAATACCTGGTAGAAAAGCTACTGTCCAATTCAAGCATTTTAAAGTGACTGAAGACGGAGGCTTTGTAAGACTTTCCACACAAAATTTAAATCTGAAAGAGTCATTCCATTTAGGTGGACTAAAAGGGAGATCAAAAAGAATTTTGCAGGTTTACAAGAAGAAAAAACAATGGATTCTGGGGAAGACAAACAGATAATGGAAAAAAAAGTGGATTTTAAGCAAGGAATAAGAAAATTCTGACCAAAGAAAAGAGACGAATAATACAAATTCAAAAGCACATCATCGTGTGACAGGAGACATGTTTGTTAGACTGCCATGTCCAGGAAAAGAGTACCTTTTTCATTTTTACAAACAGGACTTGTGAACAACTGCAGTACAGGTAAACTCTTCAGAAAATATGAAATGGAGTTTCACAACTTAGGCCCATAGTGGAAACAGCATTAGACCTATATTATTATTGACAACCAAGTTGCCCTATAATCAAATTTTTGGTTCCACCTAATAATTAAAAACTCCTTAAGTATGCAATTTCATTAAGATATAATTTAGGAACGTTACTCTGTGGTTTACAAGGAATAACCTTGCTTTCTGCAGAGGAATCCAGGGGTATATACTCTTACATGAGTTTTTTTAAGAAACTGCAAACATCATTTGAAAAAAACACAAGAACACAAGAAACCTATGAAGGCCTCTGTTAATCCTCTGTGGAAAAAGCTGAAACATACTAAAAGGTGATCATCAACTCTCTCTGTGTTGAGATTTGACAGGTCTAAAATTGTTTTAAAATTGTAGACAATAATGGCAGCTCCTGAAAGGACACAGAACCTTACATGTGGCCTTTTTGTTTTAACATTTTCTTCTTAATAGCGTGCCTCCTCTAATGTAAGTTGCTTTTCAAATTTTCAGAATCAAATGATGTAAAGATTTTGATAAAAAAAAGCATCTTGTATTTCATTTGTAGAACATCCTCAGTAAACTTGTATTCATGGACAAATGTTTTCCTGTTTCAAAAGAAATTTGAGATACAGCCCCTAATCAGAGTTATTGATGATCCAGATAGAAGAGGTTGTTAAAGTTAATGAAGATTACAAAATGAAAAAGAGGTGAAGCCTTAATGCATGATGGACAGTTCTTTCTTAGCTATAAAATGTTTTCCTGTTTCAAAAGAAATTTGAGATCCTCTCCCTGATCAGAGTTACTGATGATCCAGATGAAAGAGGTTGTTAAAGTTAACAAAGGTAAAACTTCCCCCATTCCAGTGAACAAGGAAGGCAGGAGTCATCTTCTGCAGAAGTACTTGGTATGATGTATGATCACAAAAAATAGGCCTGGCCTGCTGAATCACTGCTTCATCTAGACCTAACGCTGTCACAAATTCCTTCTTGTCACCATCAAAGAACTACATCCAAAAAAATTGTTCTGGTTCAAAAGGTCTTCTATTGTAAAATGACTGTTTACTGTGGAGAACAAAAGGACTGGAATCACTTCTCACATAAAATACATTAGATAAGCTCACAAAGTCTTCCTTTTTCCATATCCTGAACATAGGAATAAGCCTCAGGACAGAAATGAAAATGAGAAGGCGCACACACTTAGGTATATCTGTAGACAAAAAGGGAAATTTTAACTGCAGTACATAATATATAAAGCAGCTACTTTTCTTCTTTACCTTGGCTGGCATGTTAATATGCATGTCTGAGCCTTGGAAAATAATGTCAACTTTTTTAACTTGAACATCAGAATACTTTGTAAGAACAAAGGTACAAGAATGGAATATTTTGTCAGCGGCAAAAAAGGCTTGTACCTTTATCCAAAAGAAAAATATACTCCAAAAAAAGACATTTTCCCAAGATTTTGCTGAAACAGTGTCAACTTGCTCTATGCTCAAGGAATGCTATTTGAACTACTGGCCACTGTTATCCCAAACTCTACACAATCTGTCCAGTAACCTGAAATTGTTAAAGTCAGGACCATTCTGCAATACTAACTTTATTTGGAGTTGCAGTGGAACAGCAGCCTATCCCCAAATTGGGTGTCAGTCAAAAGAGAACTATAACTGCATTCCTCATAACGCATATACATACATACATATATATATATATATATATATATATATATATATATGTGTGTGTGTGTGTGTGTGTGTGTGTGTATGTATATGGGTCTACTGCAAATGGTTGAACTCCCACAATCTCGAACTTCATATGGCCGACCCCATACGATCGAGTTTGTGAAAGCTCGACTAGACTGCATGGAGATCTGCATGCAGCGCATAATGGGTATATTTCCCATTTCTGCACTCTAGTGCAATCTCAGAGTTGGTATATTTAAGTAGGGGGGATGTGGGGGGAGCAGTATTTCTTTTGTTTTTTGCCAGTTCGGAAAACCGGATTTCACGATAATGCACTTTCGTGGTAGTGCAGTTTCGCTCTTATGGGTGTCAATGTTGCTTGTTCGAGATTTTGGGATTTTGAGCAAGCAACATGGACCTATATACATATATATATATATATATATATGTATATATGTATAAATGTATAAATGTATGTATACATAGAATAGTAGGGGGTTGCGTGATACAGACCTTCACAGGCTCCCCATGTAAAAATGCTTTAAACATATAACAACATGTTTCAGAATTTGCTGTTTTTTGATGGAGTTACAGTTCAATTTTTCAAGTGGCAGGACATGCAGCTCTGGTCTTGTACTTCTGATACAAAATCCTGTCACTCAGTAGACATCAGGCTCAGGCAAGAAAAAACAAATTACACACACACACACACACATTATATATATATATATATATATATATATATATATATATATATATATATAAACTAAAAACAAACTAAATAAAAATACTACTAAATAAAAACGTAGGTCACAGCTTGAAGGAACTGTTTAATTGTAAGAGCTTTCATTCATCCACATTCAATGAAGTTCATTGAATGTGGATGAACTAAAGTGCTTACAATTAAACAGTTCCTACAAGCTGTGACCTACATTTTCATTTAGTGTATATATATTTATATATATATATATATATATATATATATATATATATATATATACATATATATATATATATATATATAAAATCTATATCCTGGAAGGGGCACTAGTCCATAATGAAGTGTGCAAACACACACATGTTCTAATCACAGGGCTACAGATTCACGTGATGTCATCTCTTTAAGCATGGTAAAACACCACATGGATGAGATGCAAGCTTCATACAGAAGGAACTGTAGTTGGGAACTCAACTAGAAAACCAACAGCTGTGATACAGCCATGCTAAGCGCTGCACCACTGTGTTGCCCCATACTGTTAATCACCTTAAGCAAAGCTGCAAACAATTTACACAAAGGCATCACGAAATGAAGAGGGTGCAGACTTTCTGCATGATAATCCTTTTATTCTGACATTGTCATTAAAAGCCATTCAAAGTAACCCACTATTAAATATAACATTAAAATGAGTGTCTTCTGGAGGAAGGGGAGGGGCCGCCCCATCAGTTTTTTCTCTATCCTTATCTAATAATGCATCCTATGCACATCTCAGAGCAAAATACAAACAGAGATGGGGTAGATATCACCTTATTCAGAACTTACTTTTGACAATATTTAAAAAAATCTGCAGTCCTTTATATAAAACTGTCAGGAGAAACAGCCAAGCATAGAATATTGTTCTCAGCAATGTGACATACTAAAGGTAATGAAAGCAATGAAGTATATTAAAGCACTTTCAAAACATGTCAGTCACATTAATTCATGCAGTATGCAAGTGAAGGAAAAGCCCTCTCAGGTTTAGAAGGAAAATAACCAGATAGGAAGAGAGTCTGACACTAACATCACAAATAAGATTCTGAAGTGATTGCTCTAAAAGTTGTAGCCTACATCTCGAAAGCTACAAAATAAACTTAGCAAAATGCAGTGCACCAAGACGAAGCAGTAACAATATCTAAATTAATAAATATTTAATACTCAGTCAATAGCAACAAGACAGTGTCCAGATGGAAAATAATGAACAGCTTCTTGGTAAGAAAATAAGATGCATGGCACAAGGCGATAAAGTTCACGGCTACTTATACGTGCCTGAATTATACCACAGCTATCTGCTAGCATCTATTGGTCACACCTGCTTTATATGGACAGCCATCTTTGCACATTACCAGTGAAACGCCTCAACAGACTAAATGTCAGCTATAAAAGGCAGAAAGGAAAGAAAAATATCAGACTGACATTGTGCATGTTGCTATAGTCAGATGGCTAGAGCAATTCTATGTAAATGCCCTCACAATTGCACAGAGAAAGAATGCAGCCTTTCTTGTACTGCAAGGACCCTGCTAAATCAAACAATGGCATAATGTAAATGGAAGGGGTGTCCTCTTCACAATCAACTAATCAGGTGATGACAGCAATCCTGCTTAATCCCACAAAATGCACTGATTAAACTGGGGGACAAGACCTATATTGCAATAATGAAACAGCAGTGACAACTCGTAATGACAGTGCTGCACAACAGAATCTGTGGTACCCTGCCTATGTTGCATAATTAGGTGTTAATACGTATCTTGTCTGTGCTGTTTTAATCAGGAGATCACAATGATTCTCTACAATCATAAAACAGATGCACAGTAAAACAAGGAGCCCTGCTTATGTTGTATGTATTAACCAGTAGCATGGATGGTCATTCGTATCACAACATTTAGATGGGAGAGTGAGGAGTGATAAATTTGTTTTTTTTTTTTTTTTTTTTTATTTGGTGTCCTCTTAAGTAAAAAGCTGAATGGCTTCCTTCCTAGTTTAATCTTAATGCCTTTACTCAAAATAATTTGCACTCCTCACTTGCTTGAAGAATGGAATCATGAAGGTATGAGTGTCACTCCATTCCACGTTATCCATGCCTGACTAGACCACATAACAGTGCAATGCTTTCATCAGCCTAAAAGGACAACTCTCATGCCTTCATGATATTAGCCCACTCACAGAGTTTCCTTCTTGCACTACACCAACCTGGAATGTTTTGGACACTGTCATTAAAACTATCTGGCTGGACTGTGAATGAAGCGCCTCTTCTGCTAAAACAAGTCAACAGCTGGTAAATATCATGGCACATATTCTGTCAACAAACTTGGCTTTTACTAAAGTTCGCAAACCAAATTTTTTCTGAGACAGGATAAGTAAGCAATACAAGAAAAATGACTGCTATGCTTGTTTTTTGTTACCTTCAGTTGTTGTTGTTGTATCTTTCGGCTTTTCCCGGTTAGGGGTCGCCACAGCGGAACTCCGGTCCACTAATGATTGGCAGTAGAGTTTTACGTGTCGAGTTGCTGGCCCTGATGCACAACCTTCAACGAAGGTACGCCCATTCACGCATGACCCCACACAGAAGACGCTCTAGCTGAGAATCGAACAGGACGTCTTACTGTGAGGCGACAATGCTACCGCAGCACCACCACCGCAGTACAGAAGTAAAATACCTGGTCTGCAAAGGGCAGTAATACAGTAAACAAAATCTGAACAAGAATTCTCCTTGAATTCTGACCACTATAAGTGCTTGTTGCAAACAAGATAATTAAGACCAGGGTACTATTTATACTGGCAAGAAATTGGTTGAAACACCATTGCAAGTTCTCCACTGAAGAGAGACCCACACATGTAGCCTTACTGAACTCACTTCACGGGAGAAGCCATGATTCCAAAAGTCTGTCAGCTGGTACAGAAGGTTAAGGCTGTGAGCTGTATTTCCTGTGGTACAGGGTTTGATTCTCTCAGCCCTCATTTGATTACGATATGACTTTGAGCAAGTCACTTAATCAGACAGTGCTTGAGGGCATCTGGAAATTTGGGCTAGGCTCCTCAATGGTCCCCTGGACTACAAGTCGAGTAATTACCACAAACCTGTGGATGGCAATGAATAGAAAGCGGCAGTGTGAAAAAAATACTGAAAAGAGTAAGAAAAAGTATGTCAAAAGATACATTAAGTCATTTTTCATTTCATAACTGTACAGAATAAAAAAACTGAGTAGGTAGCGCTACAGAGCGGAGTGCAACATGGGTTATGAAAGAGTATACAGAAGCAATTATCAAAATGGGGTACTGTGATAAAGCAGATGAGTGATGCAGAACAAGTAAGAAAGGAGTATGCTGCATATGGGAGTACACTGAGCAAAAATCAGGCTCACATAACTGGGTAAGGATAGAGCAAACCTTTTGTGTGTCCCTGATTTTCAGGGATGTCCCTGAGTTTGACTCAAATTTTAGCTCTGTCCTCCTTAATCCCTCCTAAAATTGGTGATTTTTGGAGAATATGTGGTGAACTATACTTAATAAATAATGGCAATAATTAGAGGTACAGATTTCTTTTACTTCAAAACTATATATTAATTCACATTCTGCTGTTCTATCGATGATTCAGGTTAATAGAACTAGCACTTTAAAAGTGTCCCTGACTGTCCCCTGATTACTTCTGGATTCTGTTGAGATTTGTCCCTGACTGATTGAGAGCAATGGGATAGATTCCAAAAATGATTAAAACATCAATATGACAGCGCTCCATTAAAGGTTGTGGAAAATGCCAACAAATCTGAAAATATTTCAAAACAGGGCTTTAAAATTGCCATTTTAGGAGAAGTTAGGAGATGTGCCAAATGTCGCCTCACACAACTAGGGGAATATTTTTTTGTTTGTTTCTGTGACTGCAGAACTTTTTCTTAACATTCTGTAGCCACATTCCAGAAAGGGAACTTTTCCTTGTGGCAATTGTATAGCTTGTCAATTTGTTGTTAGAACTTTTTCTAACATTAATAATAAGAGTTTTCAAGAGCAGGCTTATTTCACTTGTAATAGTGAGGGGAATAATATATGGGCTTAAGTGCCCTTGTGATAAATATTATATAGGCGAAAGTAAGAGAAGCTTTGCCACAAGACTTAAAAAACATGTTGGAGATATAAGAAAAAACAAGTTACTTAACCCTCTGGCAGAACATTTTTTCAGTTGTCATAATGGGGACCATACTGGACTACAGGCAACAGTATTAGAACAATATAGGAATAATCATTTAACATCTGAGGGGGTAAAGTATAATTTGAGAAAAAAAGAATCTATTTTTATTTTAAAATACAATACATTGTGCCCTAGAGGCTTGAACAAAGAGTGCAATTGGAAATGTTTTTTGTGATGCGTCTTTAAATGCTTTATTGCTTAATTGAATAAGTAGGTGTGTAGGAGTGTCTTGGTTGTATAAAAGGAGTTCTGTTAGTGCAATTGGAATGTACTCTAAAAAGGCTGTGGAAGCAGAGGCACTAGAGATTCTGACCTGTGTTTTACTGTGTGGAGCTATTCTGAAGGTTTTATTATGAGTGGAATTTTTGTGACTACACTAGATTCATTGGCCTTATTGCATTGTGGTTTGAGACTGTTTTTCCAGCGTGTGGCTACTGAAGTTTTCCATGGCAAGTGAGTCTTTTGCCTTACTGCCTTGCTTGCTTCGAGAAACAGGCATGGATTTATCTCAAAAAACTATGGACACCTTCCTGGTGCAACAGGGTGAACAGAATGGTCGCAATACACCAACCGGAGCAGAGGGTATGCCAGTAATTTGTTCTAATTCTTCCTCTAATATCTATAGTAAATGGGAGAAAGGAGGAACAATAGATACACAAATCCGTTTGCGTCTGTTGGTAAAAAATTAGAGGTGTCAGCAGTTCCAGAAGTGCAGGCAATGTATGAACAGTTAGACAAGCTGATATTTAAAGAGATTGCGGTGTTTCTGAATTTGCAGAGTTTAAAAAGGTATCAGGAACTTGACATCATCCCCAGAGGTCTACGATCATTTAAAAATCCCTCTAATCCTTTTGATCTTAGTGTGGAGGAAGAAAAAGTTTTTATGACCACTAGGTGGCAGCAGCACACAAATGTAGTGTGGAATGGGTAAATATCCTTATCGAGAGGGATTCACTCAAAAGAAATATGCTTAACGAGGAAGATAAAAAAGTGTGTGTGGATATTCTAAAAGAAGGGAATAATGAGTCGCTAGACTGCTTCTTATGTGGCCTTAAAGATAGACTGGTTTCTTATGAAAAGGAATTAGTCAATAGAAAAACATCTAAATTAAATAGAGACCTTAGCGGCTATGAATGAAAGAAGGCATTTATGGTCTCTACCAATCAGCAAACATGTCATTCTGTAAGGTTCAACGGGGAACAAGAAGTCAAAGCAGCTCAGCAGCATTATACTTCAGCAGACAGTGCAGCATCGCCTACTGAAGGAGAATTTGATGAAAATGCTGACTATCCGGCTTTACTTAGACCAAATAATGGGGAATATCATAAAAAAACTTTTCGTGAGCAACAGGGTTCCTATCACGGGAGTACAAAAAGAACATGGTATGTACAGGAATATCAGAGGGAACAAGGGTTTGGCCCTCATTCCAACAAAAGAGGTAAATGGACTTAATAATGTGACTGCAAATGGTGTTGTTGAAATAACTGACTACTTTATTTTATTTATTTTTTATTTTATTTTACATTTGTTTACCGGGATAGTCTGACTGGACACAGGTCCATTTACAGCGGAGGCCCAGGGAGAAAAGCTCCACAGTAACTAAACATAGTTTAACACAAGATACTAGGTACAACATATATACAACAATAAAGAACATTAATACAGAATCAGAAAATCCTGGTTAAACAGAGAGAAATCTTAAAATTTGAAATCAGCAGTAGAGATTCCTGAGACTGTAGCAGATTAACAGTATGTCTAATAATATAGGTAGACATTTGTAGTGAAAGAAACAGAGGGCTATGTGATGCATGGACATAGCCAGGAATTCAGCAAGTGTGCTTTAAGTGAGTTTTTGAACTGTGTAGTTGTAGAGGCAGAAGTCAGAGTAGGGGGAAGGTTATTCCATTTTCTAGCGATGTTATGAGAGAATAATGCTTTCCCTGCAGAGTTGTAAGCCTTAGAGATACAAAAGACTGATTTGTCAGAAGAGCGGACAGGACGATTTGATATGTACTGGGTAAGAAGTTGGCTTAGTGATGGGGGTTTTATTACGATATTTCACAATATTGTAGCAACTGTTAGTTGGTGATAAGTGAATAGCTGGGGAAGTTCTAGCCATTGAACTTCCCTTAAAGCCTGACAGTGGTGGGCTCTGAAGGTGGAGTTGTTTGCAAACCTGGCAATTTTATTATAACATGACTCGAGTTGGTGAAGATCCAGTTTTCTTGCCTGGGTAAGGACTGGTGCGGCATACATTAGGGTGGACAGTAGATGAGTTTGGGCTAGGGTAATTCGTGCCTGATCAGAGAGGAATTTCTTGTGTCTGTATAGTGTACCCGTTTTTTTGTGGACCTTTTTGATTGTGAGACATGGACATCAAACAGTAGATTTTTGTCAATTTCTACTCCAAGGAGTTTGGTGTGATCAGTGGGAGAGATGCTAGTATCATTTTTGGAAGTGATTATAAATGGTAGATGGGTGGATTTAGTTTTGTTGGGGGGTGAATAATAGTAGTTTAGTCTTGTTGGGGTTTAAGATAAGTTGGATCTGGGTAATCCAACTTTCCACAGAGGTAAAGGATTCCTGAGTAAGTTGTTGTAAAGTGGTGAATGATTGTGCAGAGCAGATAAGAGTTGAATCATCTGCATAGTGTATAAGTGTAGCATGCTGGGTGGAGGTATGAAAATTGTTAGTAAATACAGAGAAGAGAAGTGGGCCTAATATTGAGCCTTGTGGTACACCTATAGTAGTTGGAAGAAAGGGAAATAATTCACCTTGTCATTGGACAAACTGCTGTCTATCTGAGAGATAGCTTTTGAACCAGGCAATAGTGGAAGGGGCGAAGGATAGGGAGGTCATGGAGTCTAGTAGAATGGTACGTTTCACCATGTCAAATGCTTTGGACAGGTCTAATAATATTACAGATGCAAAGTTGTTGTTCTGTGTTGATTAACCATATCAGTAAAATAGAGGAGAGAGGTTGTTGTGCTATGGTGTTGCCGGAAACAGTGTTGTGTAGAGAGGAGAGGAGATTGTTTGAGTTCAAGAACTTCATAACTTGGGAGTGAATTCATCAAGTGCTTTGGATAAGGGGGAATAGGACGGCTATGGGACAGTAGTTGCAAAAATCATAAGAGTTCCCACCTTTGTGAAGAGGAATAAGATAGGATACTTGACTACATTATTAATTTGTCTAATGTGGAACTTAATGATGTGGAAAAATTGATACTCAGCAGGGGATTGAAATGTATCTCCACTGCTTTATCTAGATTATATGAGAATAAGGGGGATATTTTTAGGCTGGTTAGGAAGTTGCATATTCCTGACTTATTTAAGTATGACAAAGTAAGAGATGCTGAAAATGTTTTTGATAATGATGAAATAGCATCTAGTGATGATAGTTTTTTCTCTTGTAATTCCGAAATGGAAATGGAAACAAATGCTTACTGTGTCTTTGATACCGCAGATAGTGATGTACATAGTAATTTCATGCCTCCTTTTAGAAATGAAAAAATACAATAATTTTACTTTATGTTGAACCATGTTGTGGAAAAGGAATATTAAACCTTCTTTAAAAATGAAATTGAGTATAATATAAATAAGAAGGAATGGCTGAGTTTTAAAAAATCAAGTAACAACCATGAGCTGGTGTTTAAGCCAGCTGATAAGGGGGGGGGGGTGTTGGAGGTAATGCACTTTATGCAATATTGGAAAATGTGTGATCAGCATCTTAGTGATGGTAATGTGTACAGAAAAGTTCAATTGAAAGAATATAAAAAAGCTTTATGTGATTATGATGAACTTTTGCATAAGGGGGTCAGACTTAGATATTTTACATCTATGGACATGCAACGGAAATTTAGTAGTAAGAACTGTTCAATGACAAAGTTTTTTTTGTCTGCCAAAGGTCCATAAAAGTTTAGCTGACCCTCCAGGTAGATCGATAGTTTCAGCTTGTGGCTATTAAACTAATAATTTGACATGTTTTTTACATGGTTATTTTGTAATGGAAGTAGTAAAACCATCTTACATTAGAGATTCCTTTGATTTTTTGGATAAATTAAGAGGGATCATATGGGAGAATGACATGTACTTTATAGTGCTAGACATAGTTAGTCTTTATACGAACATTAAACATGTATTTGGAATGGAAGCTTTGGAATTTTATCTAGTCAATAGGCCTAAGACTGAATGTATTAAAGAACTTTTTTGTTTGCAAAATAACATTTTTTGAATTTGACGGGGGTTTTATATAAGCAAATGCAAGGTACGGCCATGGAGGCAGTTTTTGCCCCTATGTATGCCAACCTCTTTATGGGCTATTCTGAAAATATATATGTTTATCAAAATAGTGTCTATAGGAAACGTGGTTAAACATTTCAGATTTATAGATGACTTTATTTTTGTTTGCAAAGGGGCATTTGATAGAGTGGAAGATTTCAGAGAGAACCTTGAGGAAAATAGATTTGGCCTCAGGTTTGATGGACTGCAAAAGGGTAAGAAAGTGAACTTTTTGGATACCACCATAGAGGGTGGAAAGGAAGGAATAATAAAAACTAGACTGTATAGAAAATTTAAGCAACAGGAGCACATGTTATATGGTACCACTTGCCACCCCCCTAATGCTATAATGTCAATACCATACGGGGAGTGCCTCAGAGTAAAAACATTATGCAGTGACAAGCAGGAAGGATTAATTGAGATAAAAAAGATAGCAAGCATGTTTCTAATAGGGGATATGAGGAAGAACAAATCCACGAAGGAATAAAGAAGGTGATGAATGCCAATGACAATAACATTAGTTTAAATAGAAGGGATAGCCATAGAAGCACAAATAAGGATGTGGTTGGTGAAGATATATATTTTACTTCTAAATATACCCCATTTTCAAGGAAATTAGAGGATATATTGAGATATTATTGGGATATTTTAAAAAGGGAGGAGTTGGTCATGAAAAATGTGAAATTAAAATTCTCTTCCAAAAAAAGGAAGAAGTATTAGAGATATGCTGGCACATGGGGTCTTTAAGAGACCCTTGGTGTCAAGCACCCAGAATTTGTTATTGAAGGGAACTTTTCCTTGTGGCAGTTGTATAGCTTGTCAATTTGTTGTTAGAACTTTTTCTAACATTAATAATAAGAATTTTCAAGAACAGGGTTATTTCACTTGTAATAGTGAGGGAATAATATATGGGCTTAAGTGCCCTTATGATAAATATTATATAGGCGAAAGTAAGTGAAGCTTTGCCACAAGACTTAAAGAACATGTTAGAGATATAAGAAAAAAGCAGGTTACTTAACCCTGTGGCAGAACATTTTTTTAATTGTCATAATGGGGACCCTACTGGGCTACAGGCAACAGTATTAGAACAATAGAGGAATAATTATTTAACATCTGAGAGGGTAAAGTATAATTTGAGAAGAAAATAATCTATTTTTATTTTAAAATACAATACATTGTGCCCTAGTGGCTTTAACAATGAGTGAAATTGGAAATGTTTTTTTTTATGATGTTTCTTTAAATTCTTTGTTTAACTGAATAAGTATGTGTGTGTAGGAGTGTCTTTGTTGTATAAAAGGAGTTCTGTTAGTGCAATTGGAATGTACTCAAAAAAGGCTGTGGAAGCAGAGGCTGACCTGTTTTTTTACTGTGTGGAGCTATTCTGAAGTTTTTATTAAAACAGTGAAATTTTTGTGACTACATTGGATTCATTCATTGGCCTTATTGCATTGTGGTTTGAGACTGTTTCTTAACATTGTTCACCAAAAATACACAATCGAGTTTCTGAAAAATGCCCAACAGAAGGTTTTTTTTTAAACAAATTATTGGACACTAAGATGATTTGCTTTCACAATTTCAGCATTTTCTTAAGCATTTAAGATGCTTCTACAATAAAATTCACACTATCTGCTTTAATGGAAAAAAATGGTGGTATACATATGAATTTCTTAAAAATATTTTGCCTTTAGTCCATCTCCTAGCACCACCTTTGTCAGGATCTTTTTTTAAAACTGTAAATATTAAGCAGATTTTTATGACAGATAAAGACCACGTGGGCTACCTATTTTGCCCATCCCACACCTTTCGGATAAACTATAACACCAACCCAATCAACAGACTATAACCTTTTCTTCTAACTAGCATAGTGGAAGTCTTGTGTCTGTTCCAGGTATTGTTGACTTCTGATACCACTTTTGATACGACCACGTCTTCAGAAATTCTAGTATAATCATCCACAACTCTTTCCATATAAAAATATTTCATTTTTATCCTTTCAGCTTTTCACCATACTCTCATATTGTGTCCTCTCCTTCTCATGTGTTTCCCTTTTTCTATATGCATACAAAATGAAGTGTTTAGACTTCTTTTGAGGAAACTAAAAGGATTTGTTACATCCCTTCCCCAGTCTCCTTTCTTCAAGGTTGTATACATTAGCTGTCTAGTAGTCGCCCTTTACGTACTTTCTGTTGAAGTCTGTGCATCACTTGTCTTACTCTCGACTGCATCTGACCATGTACTAGCAAATAGAAACTCTCCCAATACTGCATACTGAGGTAATTTTCTATACAAGATAACTGCCTGACAGTTCATGGCTGGTAATGCAAAACTGGCTAAATGAGGTCACTGTGATACTCTCCTGTTCCAGAGATGCAATCAGCTTTATAAGCATTCTTACAGTGCTAAGTAAGAAACCCTGCATGAAGCAAGTAAGGGACTTACTATCATATAAAATATGCATGATGGAAATTTTTTCAAAGCCATGCTGAACAGTTCGTGCAACTTATGGATTTCACAGAAATGTCCGAGGTCTAGCCGTAGCAGCTTCCAGCATATCACCTTGTTAATTTCTACAGGTGATGTCTCGTGCGTTCTACAGCACTACTTTGTTTCCTTATTTGCTACACTTTCATGTTGTCTGCTTACCATTAGATCGTACACTAGTACTGCAAGGTACAGTCTTACTTATTGGTTTCTATTGTTTTCCACCAAAAGTTCACATCTGCATGTCACTGTTTCCAAGATGCACTATTTGGCAGTTTTTTGAATATGGAGTAAGCTACTTTTTACATTTCATTAGTGCTGTTAAGGTCCAAACCATCTTTGCAATTCTCTGCTGTGAATCAATCCAAATATCCATCTTTGCATCATTAGTGAAATACAAATTTGTAACTCCACATATTCGGAAATAAAACACTGCAAATGAAGAACAATCTAATTTAATCCATCTCCTTCATAGCACCATATTAGTAAAATCCTTTCATCAGACCAGACTCCATTTACAATGATCCTTAAGCTCCATTTGTGTAATAAGTACTGTAATTCCATGATGCCATATTATGACTCTCTATGAAACTTTCTGTTTTGTTTGCTAGCTTTTTGTGTGGGACAACACCAAATGTCTTGTTGAAAGATAAACAGGTCACACCTACTGCCTTTTTCTAGTTTCGACATGTGTTACCGATTGCTGGAAATGCTATATTTGTCTCATGAGAGGTTCAGACCATGTTATTGCAGTTTTGTGGGCATGAAAATCATCTAATATTTTGGTCAATTCCAATTTCATCAGACAATGTGTTGCTGTTATTGTGAGATCACTGGACTGTAACAGACAGGCAGTATTTCCTTTTCCTACTGTTTTGACATCTTGAAGTTTGTGCATTTAAAGTTGTGGATGCGTGGGGGTGATGGTACAAAAGCGGCTTGTCCCACCTGCTAAAATGATGTTTTCTTCTGGAACAGTCCTTCTCTGACAAGCTGGGTTTAAACAGGGGAACTAGGCAGAAAGGCTGTCTTTCCCCTTTGTTATTTGTTTAATATTTAGAGCTACAGGGAAAGAAAAATAAGTGATCCACACATTCAAGGATACAGCATGTGTGGTACTTAAAGAGAAGTATCTTTATTAATTTTATTTTGTACTTGATAAATTCAGAAAAGGACATTTTGGTGCCATGGTGCAGTGTGTAAATCAAAATAAACAAATTCTAAGACATTTATAAATCTTTCAGGATATAAAAATAAATGAAATTGACAGAAATTCTATAGCATTACACTACGTACCTCCACATCAATTGGTTCAGCAATACCCATACATATGGGGGCATGACAAGATGAAGTATTTAGGTATATACATTAAAATGGATTCTGTTATGTTAACTAGGGATATGTGGGAAGAAACTAAATAGAAGATAATCTAAAAGGTAAGAAAATGAAGACCTTGATTGTGGCTATGGATAGTAAGATACAAGTAGTGAAAATGTTTTAGTCCATTTTGTCTTACATACCAGTCAGGCCTATCTTTATCAACCAGAGGAGAAGCTGTGGATGACAACAAAGAGTTGAAGAAATGTATTTGGGAGGGGAACGGGGCAAGAGTTAAGTTGTATAAGCTGATCCTCTACAAAGAATAAGGTGTATTAGGATAACCTGATTTGAAGAGGTACTTTAAAGCTGTGAAGTTAAGGATCAAGTGTGCAACTCAAGCAGAAGGTTATAAACCAAAGTAGAAAAGCATTATAATGAAAGGGTGGAGTTCAACGGTTAAAAAGAGACCAGGATTTTGAATGCCAGTCCTTAAGGAGAATACCAACAACTATACATCATATTATACTCAAAGTAGCAGAAAGTATTCTAACAGCTATGCCAGTGTGCGAATACAAAAAGGAGGTTTTACCAAAAGGGGAATATGTAATGAAGGGTATAACAATAGGAGAGTAGGAGTGGAACTTAATGGAGGAAATCAGCAAAGGAACCAAGGTACTGGGTGTAACAAATGCAGAAGGAAAAGGTATCAGAGTGGGATAAGGCAAAGCAGGATTTTGGATTGGGAGTTAGAGAGGGTGTCTTACATATCAGGGATTGATAAAGTATTGACAAAGAAAAAGGGACAGGTTAATGCTAGTTTTTAGTTGAATTTAGAAGAAAATATGCTACTAAAAGGGGAAAATTAGCAGGAAAAAAGATAACCACAAAGAAAAGACCAAAATACGATCTGCAGTAGGCAACCTGCCAAACATTTTTAACACTTCTAACTCCATGGCATAAGCATGCTTTTTAAGATAACTATAACACTCAATCAGCTAGTTAGAAATGCCTGGGAAAAGAGAAAAAAATATGAATTACAGGGGAACAATGGGAAAAAAAATGTAAGGCCACTAAGTATGCAGTGAAGACCAAAAGGTTTGGAATCTTTACATGGAAGTATTTGCACAGGCATTTTATACCCCAAGTATCTTCAGAAGATTACTCACCAGGCAGATGGAAAATGTTGGAGCTGTGATAAGGAACAGAGAAGAAATTGGGAACATGTTTTTTTTAGGAATATAACAAGCTAGAAGATTTAAAAAAAAAACTAGGATGTACATTTGCAAGCAGAAAAGTGGGGGGAAGAAATGCATCAAATTGTAGTAACTAAGGAAATTACTTTTTTGATATGGGATACAAGATCTGAATTGCCCAGATGTAATAAGTCCTTGTTAAGTTTAATGCTACTGGCTGACAAACAAAAAAAAATTACTAGAAAATGGAAATCACATTTTAAGTTGTAACAATGTAATATTGATATTATAAATGTTATGTATTGCTTCCCCTTGATTACATCTTCTAAGGCTAGTTCCACCCTTCATTTGCATCCTTTCCACAACCTTTTCTGCTCGTCCTACCATCACTCATCTATTTATGTCTAGCTTCACCTTTAATCTAATCTACACTCCTGTCCCTTGACCCATCCCTATATGCTGCCACTGTTATAACATTATGACTTTACTACCCTATCCAAGTACTTGTTATTCACAACACTGGAACATACAAAATGTTTTGATGCTTCAAAACTGCTTCATGTACTACATAGCAAGCTTGTAAATATGTCATTTCTGTACAGCAGACATCTAACATCATATGCCATGAAATAACCATACTGTTCTCTACTTCATAATAAAGTAATCTATATATTATTCAACTTAACTTGATAATATAACATTCTACTCAACGTCATAATGTAAATGTGTCATCTAGGCCTCAATCATGCCTGAAATAACCACTTGATCAGTGAACTTTCTTAGTGAACATATGTGTAGGCAGGTAAATAAATATATGGCCACACATCTTTAGCCACTAAAGCTCCATTGTAGGTCACCTGTGGCACTTGTTTCATAGCACTTTTAATGAAGCTTCCAAAAATTCAATTTATATTTATTTTATCTGGAGCAAAACATTATATGTTGCTTCCCTATGATCTCAAGCTGATCATGATAGTTTTGGCTTAGTTTGGGTTAAATAACTGCTTATCTAGTGTTCTAACAGGCAGAAAATGGAAGCAGCTGTGATGTTCCCACTCTGGGCCAGTAATCAAGGAGCATGAGTTCTCATCACTGAGACTGGAGAGGGACGTTCACTTGGAACAACAATGGACACACCCAGTATTTCCAGGTGCAGCTCTCTGCATCAAGCATAATTTCCCTTAAGAGCACACAGGGAAACACATCCAGGGGCTGGTTTATCTCTATCTCCAGATCCCCAGTAAGACTCCCCACTGGCGAAGCTGTAGAGATGAGCCCTCAGCCAAATGTCTAAACCAAGTCCTCCAGCACCCTCTCTGTGAGACCAGTGCTTCATGTCCCTGCTCCAAGCAGCTGACTCATACCCTCCCTGAGATTTGATCTTCACACACACACACACACACACACACACACACACACACACACACACACACACACACACCTGGGAAAGGGTGGCACAGATTTACTAGCTATGCCCCCTTCTGCCCAGACTATAAGGTAGTTACTGCCACCAGACACTACAAAGCCAGGTACTCTAAGGCTCTTACAAAGGTACCCAATTATACGGAGTGAAATTAATATTAATACAAATGATGGTGTTTGGCCAATGCAGTAAGGCTTTCAGGACTGGCCACAGTGTCACCAAATAGATAAAGTACTATCAATAGTTAAAATATTCTCTAAAGGATGAGCCACGATGAAAAGTTGAAATATATTTAACAATAAATAATAAAATAACATGAAAATACTAGATATCTAATATTAAAAGTAACACAGATGAATAGATTCACACAGATACATAAAAACAGTACTTAACTAATTTCACTATATTTTCCTGACTGATCTGATGAATTACTATTCCCTGTTTCACCTACTAGAGCAAGGCAAGATGAAGCAGGTGAGGGGTCATTCTCTGTCAGATTGCAGGACTTCAGTCTCATCTAGTATTAAACACAACTTTTGTCCTAGACTACAGAGTGACATCACATACATCTGGTCATGTGACTTCTGGTTTCCATGCTACCCCTATTGCTAGAAAGTGTCAGGATTTAATACTTATGTGTCAATAATACAGACAAAGACTTTTGCACATATCTGTTGTAGCTTCTGAAAGTCAAACACTTTCAAACCCACACCCTTCCAGAGTGGCCATTGGTTCATCACAAAGACAATACAGAAAGTTTCCTAGTACAGACTTTTTGTGTCTGGCTGCATTGAGAACTGTAAGATACGATCCTTATGGCTGAAACCATTTAAGGTAATTTAATTTCAAACTATTTTCAAAGTTAGGTGGATTGAGATTCATGCCTTCTCTTCCAGTATTCTCTGTTAAAACATATACATTTAAACAGATACAACAATACATGTATAGTTCTTTTTCTGTCCAACAGGGCACAATGCTGGTACATTTTTAATACAAATACATTTTTCAACACAAGCATCTGGACAAATCAGTTTGATATGCAAATGACATATAATTCTTTATAAAATTCCAGCTAGCTGTGCTGGCATATGTTACACATTCACTGCCCTACTTCTCCTGGCATAGTTCGCAATACCTCACATCATCACAGCAGCAATTATATTAATGTTTTTGCTAGCTCATTTTCCCACAATCATTTTAAAATATTTTCTAATTATAATTAGCTTACCAAGAGTAATTATTGTATGTTTAAGAATATCTCCTTGAAAACATTTGACAGCAAAATTTCTTGAAATCCTTTTTCAGAACACATAAGAATCTGCTGTTATGATTGTTCACACCATCAAGAGTTATAATCTTTTGTGATACACGGAATTATATAAAGATGTTTTGACTTTGTCCTGCGCAATCACAATGAAGTACTTGGACACAAAGTGGGAAAACAATAAACATCAAAAATCAGCCTCTCCACATCACCTATTAAACGTATTCTGACATTACCTGAACACATTCTCCAAGACACTTGGCTAATAACCCAAATTCCAAGAACAGTGTATGTAAGCAGATATCTATAACTTAATGCCTGCAATCCCATGCTGACCTTTGCTACCTCACTACTCTTCCCACAGGTAGTTTAACGGATGCCAGTGAGAAAGTCAGAAATGGTGAGATGACTATGGACATGCTTAACTAAGGCTGCCTGGTTCAGTTATAGTTTTTATTTTAATAAACTCAAGTAACAAATCTCACTGTTGCATGAGTCATGGTAGGATGATGCTGTCAGAAATCCTTCACTCTTCTATTTCTATTGTGAAGAAAATATGCCTGAGCCTCATGTGCTCTTCTGCAAACACTTTAGTTATGATTATTTTAATAAAAGCATTTATCTCTGATTTATACCACCCAGTTGCTCACTGCATATTATTTAACATCTGGCACAGATGATACTTGACACTAAAAAAGTTAAAGGGCTTGGGAGGAAAAAGTCAATGTTTTTGTTAGTTCTGCAGAAAAGAAGCTGGAGTGCCACATATGAGGTGGCAGTGTCCAGAATTTACTAGCCATAGTCTAGGTTCACATAGGTGATATAAAAGTCCAGTAAGGGTGCCCCTGTATCCTGGAATTTTCTCTTTTGATGATACAAAAACAAAGAACAGACATGTCAGCTATGAGAGAATAGTTTGGAAATGCAATAGCGGGAAGTTGGAAAAAAATAATAAACATCCTTATATATGAGAGAAAATTATGCACAACGACATGGGAAGTTGATCAGTTGAAAACAGGAACAGTAGGAGTGATACAGAGAATGCAATGATGGGTATGACACCTGCAAAAACATTGTTTCAGAGGTGCATCAGTGATGCAATGATGACAAAGCTGGCCACTTCTCCTGAGTAGTTTAGGTATGCTAAGCAAGGTCAGTATGGGAATGGGTTAGGAATAGGGACCATCCTATAGGTTGAGGAGTCAATTCAATGACGCTTTATATGACAGTGGTAGTAAAATGGATCAAGGTAAGACTACCCATTTTTTGGTGGGAAAGTGGAAATTTTCTCCTCTGCCCTCAAAACTTGGGATAGTTTGTTCTATGAAGAGATACTAGTGCAGGGTATTACATAAAGAGGAAGGGTCATTTTCTTTTCTTTTGTCAAGTGTACAGTGTTTGGGAATAGTGGGAGGGGTAAAATGCTGACTTCGATGTGAGTTCTGTTTTTATATGGATTGTTAGCTTCATCCCATATGTGCTTTCTTTTACTTCTTTATGCATATACTAGGTTTCACTGGTCCCTCTCTAACACAGATGATGAACAGGCGGAGTAGTTAGTTTAGAGCTTTATTACATAGAAATGCAACAGGGTGGATAGAAGCATCATAAAATATAAATGAACTGATTAACAAATAGACCTTACAGACATACATGCTTACATCTCAACAGCTTACTACAAAATGGCAGCCAGGCTCACACATGTTCAGTATTTATACACTTGTGCATTCCCTTAGATAGCTTCTTAAAGATTATTAAAAACAAACACAATGTTATGTCCGGTTTGCCGTGCATCTATAACATGGTCTGGAGATGCGACTGGATCTGGTAATATAACAATCTGGACTGGGTTTAGCAACAGTGACAGTCTTCGGTGAACAACTCATATCAGGAGCGTCTGGATTCATCATAGGAATGGGAATATTCTCTAGAACTGGAACACTGGATAACTCACTCTGAGATAAACAGTCTTTCTTACAGGCTATGTGCTGTGGTATAGGCTCAGACACCGGCATCAAATGTTTCTGATTCCGCCTAAACTCTACTCCTTGTGATTCCACAATGTACGATCTCGGCTCTGAGAAAATACACTTCATGACTCCTATCCGATCCTAACCTTTGGATGTTTGCATCCTTACCCCTTCTCCCTCTTGTAATGGGCTGAGAGATGTGCTGGTCTTATCATAGTAAGACATCTGGATTAAATGCTTCACTGACCTGTTGTTCTTGACACATGGAACCAACAATTAACTACTTATTGGTAATGTGGTTCTGATTTGCCTCGACAGAAGTTTCTAGGCAGGTGAAACAAGATGTTTATCATGAGGAATATTTCTGAGATTCAAGAGGTTCAGGAAACCATCACTATTGTTTCATTTTGACTTCTCTAGTAATGGTTTTGCACTTTGAACTGCACGTTCTGCCAAACCATTTGACTTTGGATACTCTGGGCTACTCATGACATGAGTAAAGTCCCACACTTTGGCAAATCTTTTGAACTGTTGGCTTGTGAACTGTGTGCCATTGTCAGAAATAACTTTGTGCAGACTACCATGGACAAAATGGTGCTTCATCTTAGTGATGACAGTACTGGATGCGAGATTAGGAAGTAAGTCAATCTTGAACAAATTTGAGTAAGAGTCTACTAACACCAAATAATGATGACCATTTCATCTGAAAATGTCGGTAGCTACTGTTGACCAAGGTAGTTGAGGAATCTGGTTTAGCTGAAGTGTTTTTTTTCTTTTGAAGTGACTTAGTACTATTACACACAGAACAAGATAATAGCACTCTGTCACTATTTTTTGACATAGAAGCCCAAAATACTAGACCTCTTGCCCTTCTGTTGGTAGAGTCTGCTCCTGGGTGACCCTGATGCAAGACAGTAATGTACTCTTGTTGCAAGGACTTTGGAACAATTACTTTCGGACCTTTCATAATGATACCACTGTCAGACAAAATCTCATCTCTGTATGGAAAATAAGGCTGCACTTCTTGAGATAAACTAGATTGCTTTGACGTTCAACCATGTTGAATAAAGTGGTTGAGCCTCTGTAAAACTGGATCTGTGGCTATGTGATTTCTTAGCTCATCAAGACGTGTGGAAGAAAAATTTCTCACTTCCATGATTTCAAAATCAAGGTTCTCACTCTCATACTATTCAGTGGTGTTTCTGGGCAATCTGGACAATGTATCAGCAAGATAAAGAAGTTTGCCTTTCTTGTAGACAAGAGTGAAATTAAACGTTTGCAATCTCAAAATCATATGTTGCAATCTGACTGGAGCTGTATGCATAGGCTTTCTCAAAATAGTGACTAGAGGTTGGTGGTCTGTCTCTATCTGGATAGGTCTACCATAAACATAATCATGGAACTCTGAACATGCAAACACAACTGCCAAAAGCTCTTTCTCGATCTAAGCATATTGCATTTCAGTCTGGGTAAGAGTTCTCGATGCATAGGCAACAGGTTGACCCTCTTGGAGAAAGACTGCACCTAAACCAAATCTTGAAGAATCACATGAAAGAGTGACTGGCTTGTGAACATCATAGTATCTGAGAGTTGGTGGACTGGCAATTCTCTGTTTCAGGACATCAAATGATCTTTGGTGTTGTTCTAACCAACACCAGGATACATATTTACGTGTCAGCTCTCTGAGTGGTGCTGATATTTGACTCAAGTCTGGAATGAACTTGCCTAGATAGTTAACCATGCCAAGAAAGTGTTGCAGGGCTTGAAGATCGTCTGAAGCTGGCATCTTGAGAATAGCTGATTGCTTGGAAGGGTCTCGTCATAGGCCTGAACTAGTAAATAGATGAAACATAAGTAACTTCTCATAGCTTGAATTTGCATTTCTGTGGATTGAGCTCAAGAGTCACTTGACATGCTCTTTCCAGAACTTGTTTGAGGTTTCTGTCATGCTCAGCTTCACCATTACTTCCTACTAGTATGTCGTCTACTATAATAGCACAAGGATATCCAGAAGAAATTTGCTCCATTGCACGCTGAAAGACATCACTTGTATAATTTATCCCAAATGTCATTCTCATAAATTTGTATCATCCAAATGGAGTACTGAAAGTAGTTAGCAATGAGGATCACTTGTCAAGCACAATTTGCCAAAATGAACTCATTGCATCTAAGACACGAAAAAAGTGGCATTTGGTATAAGAGCAGCAATGTCTTCGACTGTGCGCATTGGATGATGAGGTATTTTTAGTGCTTTGCTCAAATCATGTGTATCAATACATACTATGATGTCATCTGAGCTTTTCTTATGAGACACCACTATAGAAGATACACACTCAGTTGGTTCATCTACTGGACAAATCACACCTTGTTGCACCACTTTATCTAGTTTGGCTTTGACTCTGTTCTGCATAGCTATTGGAACTTTCTGGGCTGGCCTGATAACTGGACTGACATCTTGGTCTAACTTCATGGAGTACACAACTGGAAGCTTGCTTAGTTTGTCTTCAAAAAGATCAGCATAGGTAGAAAAAATATATTGGGTGAAATTAGAGTAGTGGTCTTTCAAGCTAATATGATGGACTTTCTTACTAAATGAAAGCAGTCCCATTTTCAAACTGTCTCTGAGCCTTAATAATGACTAGACATGCCTCTTTACCACATAAAATAAGAAGTTGTAACTTCTACCAGCAGAGTAACATGAAAGCACCAGTGAGCCTTTGGTTTGAATTTCTTCCTCACCATAAGCAGCAAGCTTTGCACACTTTGCCAAATCAAGCCTTTCGCCATTACATACTCTAGTAAATGTTTCTGGTGACATAACGCTACACTTGGAACATAAGTTAACTCTGAGTTGTATGGGTTTTCCATTTATCTGAACAGTACAAAATACTTCATTCTTTGCCCATAAATCTACTGCATTGACTGTTTCACTAAGCACTGACACGCAATTAACATAAAAAGTACGTGATGTAGGGTCACAGCTTTCTAATTGATCAACTAATTTTTTGAAATGTTCCTTTTAATAAAAGATTGTGTGCGTTTTGATTTACAAAACCTCTTGAAATAATTTCACTTATGGCATTTGTGGCATCACTGACCAAAAGCTAAACATTTTTCCTTTTTAGATTAGTGATTTCAACCACAATTATGACAGTTGGCAATGAAACTAGGTTGAGCCCCATGCTTTGAGTATGCTGACTCACTCTTATGCTTCACTGAAACTGTGTGAACTCTGGAACTTGCTGGAAAGCTCTGGGGATTACCAGTGAGTGCTGCAGGGGCTACATTTGCTGTCATTTCCTTGGGCCTGTTTCTTTTAACCACATGCTGCATACTATTAGCATGAGCTGTAGAAGTTACTGGAAGCATGCATTTTTCACTTGTAAACATATTTGCATGCTTTTCTGTGAGCTCATGTACCTGACAAATCTCAATGGCTTTATTCAAACTTAAATCACTGTCACAAAGTCAAATCTTTCTCACAGTATCATCCTTAATACCACACACAAGTCTGTCTTTTATCAACTCATCTCTTAAATCACCAAATCTGCATGTTTTAGCCTTATTTCCCAAATTAGTTATATAAGCTGCAAACGTTTCACCAGGCTTTTGATCCCTTGTGTTCACAGGTTCATAGGTAGGTGTACTAGGCTATCGGCCCTAGGGCCTATACAAGCCTAGCCATAACGATTCCCTAGCTATTACTTCCCACAAATAATTACTTTCCTGAGCCGCTGTCTAGCAGGGCTACTGATGTGATCCCCAGGATGAATTTTCCATCTCCCATCCAATCGCCAAGGCTCCCTCTTGAAGAGGGCCATTGAGGCGCTCTGCCTGACATGTAGGGGGAGCTTATTCCAGAGTATGGGGAGTCTCTGGGTCAGGAACCGATCCCTCCAGCATGTTCTATTCATCATGATGACAAGGTTAAGATCCCTGGAGCGTGTGGCTCAGAGGGATTGGGATTTCTTTAAGTGTAGCATGTCCAACAACTCTGGGTTTGACATGGCCTTGTATGTTAGGCAGAGATCGCCTCTGAGTAGGCGATATGCGACAAAGTACAGCTGGAGTTTCTTTAGATAGTCAGCATAAGGCATCTGCTTTAGGCCTGTGATTCTTTTTGTGAGGTATTTCTGCAGCCTTTCTAGTTGTTGCAGATAAGTGCCTTTCCTTTGTAATGTTCATCTGGGGCTTACACATTTCTCTGAATTTACATTTTAAGCACTCCGAGTCCTCCCTTGACTCAGCCGTTACAACAATATGATGGTTTTCCCCCTCTTCTGCAAAGATAGCAGGTGCATACACAAATGAACGCTTCCTTTCAATGGCTTCTGACCCAGCTAAATTAAGTAGAATACCTTTGTACAGTCATTTTTATCAGAAAATGCAGCCTGTATGAAAATGTCGTACTCTTGCTCACTCTCCAGTTCTCTGCAATATTATTCTCAAACACAAGTGCACTGGATTTTTGAAATCCATCCGCTAGGCCAACAAAGTATGCACAAACACACTGAAAATATGGCCCTTGTAATTATGCATGAATAAGCTGTGCTATGAGAGCTTGTAATAACATTCAAATGTACAATAAACTCTTTGAAATACTGTACTTTGCGAAATATGCTCTGAAATGGCTCTATCTTATGAAATAACTTTAACGTAATACTGTACAAATGTGAATACTTCATACACTTCTGATAACTTGGTTATCTTTAATACAAAAATACGTGCTTAGTGAAAATGCGGTCATTTCCTTTTATTTTATTTGTTTTATGCAATTTGGACTTTATTTTAAATATTTTCTGCAGTAATTTGAATATTTTTATCAGTACTGAACATTTTGATTTATTTCAATATCATTTAGAGCACTCTGTATGCCTCATTTCATATTTTGTGAATAAGAAATTATTTGAGCAAGGCGTAACACCTGAAATTCATTTCTGACCTGGTTTGCGAATTATACGTGCAGTATGGATGATCTACTCCTGTATATTCCTCCAATACCAACCAGATATCTCTCAGACTCAAACTGGAGAAACTGGAACTCTATCTGGCAGCAAGTTATTTTTGCCATACCTCTTCTGACACCATGTCACTTGTCCCTCTCCAACCTTGATGATTAACAGGTGGGGTAGTACATTTAGATGCTTTATTACATACAAACACATCAGGATAAATAGCAGCATCATAAAATATAAACAAACTGATTAACAAACATGCTTATATCTCAACAGCTTACTAAAAATGGCAGTCAGGCTAGCACATGCTCAGTATTTATACACTTAGCCCTTAGATAGCTTCTTAAAGATACATACACACATACTGATCTACACTAGGACTTTCAATTATGAGATAAATACTATGAGAAGTACACCAATCTTTATGCCGCTATATAATTTCTGATCTCTTCTGTTTACTTTGTACTCTTTCTTGCTGGTCTCCTACATCTTGCAGAAATACTGATGGGGAGGGAGAAATATTTAGTAAACAAGCATAACTCTGCTCTATAGGTTAGGTGTTTAAAGGTATTGTTTTAATTTAAGCTTAAATGCATTCTCTTGAGTTTCCAATATTACCTAAGGTGCACAGATGTAAATATACACTGACATTTGCTTATTTGTAGAAATGCCTCAAATGTTATATTGTTATACTTTCATTGTTGTTGAAAGAAAATTAAAAAAACAATTTATAAAAAAATTACTCCAATTTCATGGGCAGTGATTAATTTGTGTGGCATTATCTCCCATGCCTGCAAAACAAGGTAATCTAATTTGATATGACAAAATTCTGCATTTAGTGCATTACAATTCCTTGCTCACTTGATTGTGATAATTAGGCTGAAATGGTCTTGAGAGGACTAATGCCACCACTATTGCTCTGACTCGGTTTCAATTGACTCCACTCATCTACAGTTAAGTGTAACTGCATTGAGTAAAATTTACATACAAATATGTTTATGTCATGGTTTCCCTCTCAGCCAAAAGCAGATCATGAGAGTACAGTCCTGTTTACATCTGAACTGGTGCCAGGTGATACCCAATCCCCATACGCTGCATAATCATTCATCCAGGGACTAAAACTGACAGTAAGGCACCGTCCTCTCAACCCTGCAATGGAGCGGCAGTAGCTTAGAGAACATTACTGCGTTGACTGTCTACTGTATCTCTCCTACTTTTACTAACCCCTCTTGTCCTGCATCCAGCAAATTTCCATTGAAGTCACATAGCACTACATGGATAACATCAGCCAGTTGGATTCACTCCCTGGTTCATTCCAGTCCTCACACCAGTCAGATATTGTATCCCTCTGTTACCTTATTGTCACATTTCTGTCTTCTTTTGGAAAGACTCTCCGATCAGAACATGCTTCCTTCTCCTATTGCATTACTTGCCTCCTTCCTGTATTTCTCCCCATGAAAAGTTCCTAAAAGTCACCTGCTGATACTTCCAAATAAGACCCCAGTGTCAGGCAGCAGCAGAACTGTTAAGATTCACAGCTGGAGGGAAGCACATCTGATCTACAATTGTCACCATTCCAGAATCCACTGTGGAACAAATGTTTATTAGCCTTGGCTACTTTTCAGGAAGCAGTGGAAATAGTGATGTTAGTTGTTGTTGTCTGTGGATAGCAAAGGACAGTCCTAAAAATCCAGGTGAGCTCTCTGTTCAGAGATAAGAAACCAGCTGCAAATGGGACACCATATGTTCCTCTGCAATAACTCAAAGTCTTGGTTTCTCAGGCATTACTTTAAATCACACATATGTTACCTTCCATTAACTACTTTCTGGCTAACTTTGCACAGAGGAAGCTAAGGGAGTAAAGCTCCCTCATTACCGCATGCTTCTGAACTATACTGTTTTGGCAGTAGAGCCTACTTTTAAACTTTATTCTTTAAAAATCCTTCAGCATGGTTCTTAGAACATTGTTGGACTGTTAAGATCAATTACTTGTCAGCTGATCCTCAGAATCCAACTATGGTGAGGAGTCGTACAGAGCCATACTACCACGCCCAGGTAGGAAGTTATAGACTGTGGCAGAGTTTATAATAATGCAGTCCTCCATTTGCTTCTTCATAATGTCAGAAGGTTTCTTGAGTGAGAGGGAGTCTCCAGTATGGCAACAATGGGGCAGTTTTGGTAAGCTTTCAACTGCAGCTGATTTTCCCCTCAAAAATGTTTTGACTTTCTGGCAAAATCACTAAGGATTGCAGTCAGTCAATAATGCCAGACGTCTGAATTTCATGTCATAGTTCAGAAAATATATATTTATATAATAGCTAGTATAGTGGTCATTTTCTAACTCAGTTGGAGAAATATTTAAAGTTGTTACCAATTTGGGGGGGTTACTTTTATCACTGTCCCTGATTCCTTAGCAAATACGTTGATAGCTATGTGCTCAACCTTGCAAAAAAAAAACCAAAAAAAAAAAAACCAATTTCTCATTCCTCTGATCTCTCTCATATTTTGCAGAATGTACCAGATTTTGACTATATTTTTAGTCCGTTCCTTATGAATTTTTGTTTTGGCAAGTCTTCAACTAGTACAGTCACAAAATTTGTGTGTTTATCTGGCAAATTTTGAGGAACTACACAAAATGTTTGTAAAGCCTAGTATTATTTCAGCTAAGTGCAGTATTTAAAGTCTGTCCATATGTTTGGCTATTTTTTAACTGATTCTTGAGCTAAAAGGTTGAGAGGGCAAAGGGCAGTTTCACTGGAATGTTCTGACAACAGTGAGCTATAGTAAGCTCTTCAACCAATATGTGTGTGTGTGTGTGTGTGTATATATATATATATATATATATATATATATATATATATATGTATGTATGTATGCGCATCTAAGCATTCATTTGATCACAGACAAATATCTGAGGTGTATACAGTAATAACAAGTGGTTGTAAATGGTGTGTGTGTGTGTGTGTGTGTATGTGTGTGTGTGTGTGTGTGCGTTTACTTGTTTGTTTGCCTCATGTTTTGGTCTGTTCTTGGTAAAATTTGTGATTTTCTGGAAAATTGCTGTGGATTGTAATCACTAACTAATGACAGACATGTAAGTTTCAAATTTCATTACCTTCAGAAATGGTTACAAATATAAAACCTGTGATGCTATCAATCTTTGAAATATACAAGAGCAATATTTAAAATATGTCCTTGATTATGAGTTTTTGTCCAAAATTTTAATAACATAAAAAAACAGAAGGGGTTACGGTATATATGATTCTGACAGCATCAGGCTGAAATTCATTTCTCTGTCACTGTTTATGTATTCATTTGCTTCAAGCAGCTACCTGGTATATATATATATATATATATATATATATATATATATACTACAACTGTCTGTAAATGATAAATGTTATGTGGATGTGAGTGCAAGCATGTACATCTTATGCTATGCTGGCTTGCCAAGAGCTGTTTGCGTGGGTGTGGGTGTAAATAATGCCATCATTGTGGATGTGCACAATATTGGTGGACATATACATAACTCTTCGGGCTAGCAATAAATAAATAAAAACAGTTAAAAAGTAATTGTCTTTCAAATGTAAACAAATATGTACTGTTGCCTTTTATATCTCTCCAGGTGACATTACTGACACATTAGCAGAATTTCGTCACTGAACCTCTGCTTCCATCCCACATGAAAAAACAATATTAGACAGTGTTATTATAAACTGGCTTAATTTTACACAAAGTTCTCCCAGATCTAGTGGAAATCTATTTGGATTTAAGCAACTTATAGAAAGTCCTACAAATACCTCTATCGAACTGGATCCTACAATCAGTTCCCAGGCACTCTCTTAGTGATCATCTCCTCTCCTTTACCAATTGACGATCGACAGTATACAAAAATCACAAAACCTGATAGGTTCATAGGTGTGTACTAGGCTAACGGCCCTGGAGCCTAAATAAGCCTAGCCCAAGAGGATTCCCTGGCATCACGCCGCCCAAAGATAGTTCCCAGTGCTCCTGTCAAGCAAGGTCACTGAAGTGATCCCCGGGGTGAACTTCATATAGCCCACCCACTCCTCAAAATTTCTCTTAAAGAGGGCCAGTGAAGTGCTCTGCTTGACGTGAATCGGAAGTTTGTTCCAGAGTATGGGAAGTCTCTGGGTTACTAACCTATCCCTCTAGCATGTTCTGTTTACTGTGGTAATGAGGTTAAGGTCCCTGGAGCGTGTGGCACAGAGGGATTGGAATTTCTTTAGGTGTAGCATATATAGCAGCTCTGGGTCAGACATGGCTTTGTAGGTCAAGCAGAGATCGCCTCAAAGTAGGTGATAACAGAGAGAGTATAGCTGGAGTTGTTTGAGTCTGTCCCTATAGGGCATGTGTCTAAGGACCAAGATCCTCTAGTGAGGTATTTTTGTGGCCTTTCCAGTTGTTGTAGGTGTCTAGTGAGGTACATACCAAATCGGGCGTTGTATTCTATAATAGGTCTAATGAGAGATGAGTAGAGAGGGATTATGACCTCTTTCTTCCTGGATGAGAAACCTTTTGTAATGAGATGTGCCACACAGAAGAACCTTCTGACTACAGTGGTAATGTGGTTATCAAAAGAGTGGTTGCTGTCAACCTGTATCCCCAGGTCTTATCACACCTTCAGTGTTTAGTGGACTACCGCCTATGTGGTAGTTCATGGGCACTGAATTTTTCCCAAAGGGAATGACAATGCACTTTTTGGCACTGGGCTTAAGGCCATGGTTTTGGCACTAGTCATTGGTGTCAGTAAGGCCTTTTTGTAGAATGTCTACATCAGTTGGAGAATCAGTAATGGCTCCCAGTTTGCAATCATCTGCAAACTTGGTCAGTCAGAGTCCCTTTGTGTTGACTTGAACTTCAGAGAAGTAGATGTCAAACAGGAGAGAACCTAGGACCGATCTCTGTGGGACACGACTTGTAACTGGTCAGTAGTCAGACTTGGAGTCCGCTACTTCACAGTGTGGGTTCTATCAGTGAGCCAGTTGGCAACCCATCTTATTACATAGGCTCAGTAAACTAGGCATAAACCCCTATCTATGATTCCTGAATGAGGGATGGTGTTGAAGGCCTTGGCAAGATCTAGGTAGGCTGTGTGAACTACCTTGCCCTCATCCACAGCTCTGGTGAGAGATTCGAAGAAGTCTATCAGGTTAAGCAGGCATGATCTACCTTTCACAAACCCATACTGTGTGGGGTCCAGAGTTTGGAGATTCCCTATGTCCTTATTTATAAGGTCCTTGATGATGTGCTCCATAGCCTTTCATATCAAACTCGTCAGACCAGGGTCTGTAGTCGGTCCCCCTCTGTAGAGTGGGATGACCATAGCAGTGCACCATTTGGTAAGAATAAAGCCTGAAATGAGGCTGTGATTTAACAGGGTACTCAGGTGTGGTGCCAGTACACTTTGTAATTCATGTAGAACATAGCCAGGGATATTATCAGGTCCCATGGAAGCTGTATTCTTGCCTTTGGACACTGCAGTTTTTACCTGTGTAGCTGTGATAATAGGGACTTGGCATTCTTCATGTATTGTGATAGGCCCTTTAGGGGATGAAAAGGGGGTAAAGTTTGCACTGAACCTGTCAGCCAATATGGTGGCAATATCAGTTGGTTCTGTATCTGTATTGCCATTGTGCTGTAACTCACAGCAGATCTGAGTATTGCCATGTAGATTCTTGAAATAACTACAGAATGCCTTGTGGTTGTCTTTAGAATCTGCAGAAATTTTGTTTTCAT